>NW_024609846.1:144015211-144082438 GCF_016920785.2 Ixodes scapularis | reverse complement strand
GGACCAGGCACACAACAAAAAACTATACAAAGGTTCAAAGGTGTTTATTGGCTAAAACAACCATACGAAAGAGAGCCTGAAGCAATCAAAAGGCAGAAGCCTGTGCATACATATGCTGATTTCCTCCTCGGTCATACGTTAAGAGATGAAATGAAGATGTTGGAATGTAATTTACACAAGGGTGAGAATACTTAGTCTAATGAAGAGAGTAGGTGTCATGGTGATTCCGCACCAGATCTTTAAATTCGTCTACGCTTGGGGCCTGGCGAGCAGCATCTTGTAAGTGATTCCACAGGGTAGGCGCTTCGACAAAGAGGGAGGTAGAGGCACTAACGGCGCGGGCAAAGCGTTGTTCAAGTTTCGAGGGGTCTCGCCTAGACCTCCTCAAGTAACCATCGGGGATGGGACACACACCATGTAGGTACTTGTAGAGGAGGACCCGTCTGAAGAACAGTCGACGTTTATCAAGTCTGGACCACCTGAGGGATTGCAGCCGCCTTTCATAGGGTAGCTTGCTTGCCCTCTTGTCCTGCAAGTAGAGTGCTGTCTTTGTGGCCTTTCTTTGCGTCGACTCTAGTCTCCTCTGTAGGTCAACCTGATGGGGGCTCCAGACAGGGGAGCAGTACTCCAAAACCGGCAGTACAAGAGCCGTGTACAGTGTACAAAAGGCTTGGCTTGGCATCTCTCTTGTTGTCCTGGTTATGAAGCCTTTCAGTTTGCTCGCCCTTTTACAGACGTAGTCAACGTGCCTTCTAAAGGACAGGGTCTTGTCAAACCAAACACCAAGAATCTTAGTGTCTGTGACCTCTTGTATGCGCTTCCCTTGTGCATTGTAGACGATGTCGACGGGTTTCCTTTTCATTGATATTTTAAGGTGCACAGTTTCGTCTGGGTTGAGGAGCAGTCCGGTGACTTTTGTTTACCTGCAGATCCTGTGCAGATCAGACTGCAGGATTTGGTGGTCGTGAGAGGAGTGGATTATGCGGTACAGTATCTGATCATCTGCATACCGAAGATAGTGAAATTGTATGTCGACCGCAAGGTCGTTGATGTAGAGGTTGAAGAGGAGTGGCCTTATAACAGAGCCCTGAGGCACACCCACTGTGACATTGTGCCATAGGCTAAAGGCACCGTGGAAGTTAACTCGCTGACGGCGATTACCCAGGAAGTTCGATACTCATTTAAGGGTTGCTCCGGAGATCCCAAAGCCTGGGAGCTTGGTAAGGATGTGGTCATGGTTCACACTGTCGAAGGCCTTCGAGAAGTCTATGGACAGCACATCTGCTTCCTTGGAGCTGTCCAGGGCACTGCTCAGGTCGTGGTCCAGGAGAGAGAGCAGAGTTTCGCCACTCTGCCCTTTTCTAAAGCCATGTTGAGAGCTGCAGATAAGGTTGTTGACTTCTAGGTGCGTGGAGATTTTATTACAAATTAAGGTTTTAAATATTTTGCAGAGGATGCAGGTGAGGCTTATTGGCCGGTAACTTTCGAGAGAGTTCAGTGGTTTCCCCGTTCCTTTGTGGACAGAGGTCGCATGCGCTAGCTTCCAGACATCAGGGATGAGTGCCCTGGAAAAGGTGTAGTTGTACAGGTCTGGCAATGGGGACGAGAGTGCCGCAGCACAGGCCTTCAGCAGGAAGGGGGGAATGCCATCTGGGCCAGCGGAGGCGCCAGGTTTCAGCTGGGAGGTGGCAGCCACAACGTCCTCGGTGGTAACGGGTGGAGGGACGAACACAGAAATTGACTCTGTGCGGTTGTGCTTCTCAGCTGGGGGACTTTCAACTTGGGGAGGAGGGCAGGAGTTGTTAAACGCAGGCACCGCATCGCTGAAGTGTTGGCCAAAGGAGTTGGCGATGACCTGAGCATTTTCAGTGTATGTGCCTCCTATTTGAAACTGGGTAGCAGCACTGTTACGTCGAAATGATCCGTAGAACTGCCAGAAACGTCTGGGGCCCGTTCTTGCCTGGCTTGCCATGTCGCAGAGGTAATTCCGATAGGACACTCTTATCTCCCTTTTCAGCTGTCTCAAGAGATCCTTGTATGCCGCCCAATGAGTTGCATCCTGTGTTTTTGAGGCCCCTTTGAAGAAGCGCCTCGTCTTGCTTTATAGCTGTGATGAGTCCAGTTATCCATGGTTTGCTTTTCTTGTGTTTGGAAGAGATCATATTATGCGTAGAATCTCTGCATGCAGCCCAGAACATATCATAGAATAGGTCCCATTGGTTAGAGTCCGTCAGAAGGTCCGTGTAGAGAAACCAAGGAGCCAGGGCAACAGAGCGTTCCAGTGAGTCACGTCCGTCCCTGTTAAACAAGATTGCCTGCTTTGAGCTTATTCGTTTTCTTGTGCAGCTGAAGTTCCAGGAGGAGGAGATTCCAATGTGGTCAGAGTTAGATAGCGGGGCAGTGTCAGACACAGATAGTAATTGGGCAGGGTTCCGGCAGAGAAATAGGTCTAGGGTATGAACCAAAACATTGCCACGGACGTTCGTTGGGAAGCGGACAATCTGTGTGAGGTTCGCATACTGCATCCAGTCCAGGAACTTGGCCTCTGTCTCGTTTGTTGGCATCGGATCAGCAGAATCGCAGTTGATGTGAAGGTTGAAATCCCCAGTTAACAGAATGTTCTTGTGGCCTTCTTTACGGGAGCTGATCTCATCGAAAACTGCGCACAGCTGAGCGAAGACACCATGACCTGTATTGGGGGCCCTGTACAGTGAACCGAGAAGCAGTTTTCCGCCTCGGCAGTTGAGTTCGTCCCAAACCAGCTCGGAGTTGGGAGCCTCTAAGTCCGCACGGCGCACAGGGGAGAATTTCCGTTTTACGGCGACCAGGACGCCGCCTCCGCGTCCACTTCGGTCTCTTCTGAACACGGCGAACTCGGGGCCGAATATTTCGTGGTCCGGAAGAGAGTCACCGAGCCACGTTTCGCACACGCACAATGCATCGGGTGAATTACAGGCCAGGTCGGATTTGAGTTCAGGTACCTTGTTCAGGAGACTTCTTGCGTTGTAGCACTGCACGCGGAAGGGTCCAGGGTTGCAGTGGATGTCGCCGTAGAGTATCAGTAGTCCAAGTAGCATAGTTTTCGTGGTACTGACGGTACTGACGGAGTGGCTGGTTTTAGGCCTAGTGGGCCGAGGAAGCAGGCCTTTACCGTCCCGGACTGTTGATCCGGGCGAGACCCGCTGTTCCGCAGCAATCACTTCGGAGACATCCGTTCTTTGGCTTTGACAGAGAACGACAAAAAAAGCACAACATGGTGAAAAGAGCAGGAGACCAGCGCAGCTGCCCTGATCTGCGACCGGCTGACGCCATGACCGGCGCCATGATTGGAAGCAGGACAAGCTGGCCGCCACCACATATCTGCACAGGGAGCAAGCATATGTAATTGACCTTTCTCAGAGACCACTGGGCAGATGCGCTTACTCTGATAAAGGAAAGGAGAGGGAAAGGCGCCATTTTAGGGGCTCTCTCGTCCGCTCAGTTGCTAAGTATGTGCTGGTTCGGCTTGACTCTCTCTGTTATTTTCGCGGGTTGGCTTTATAGTCTTCATGTCCCACCACTGCGCAGCTGTTTAGTTGCACAACTAGCAGCAAAAATGGTTAAAAGGTAAGATCTTATTGAGGCGCAACAGCCATTTGTGGGTGGTGAACAAGAGCGCCCAATGCAAAAACACCCCGTCCTTTTTGCCCCGCTTTCAAAAACTCCCGTTTCAGAAACCTATGATATGAATCCCCCGTTTCACCTGGCCGGGTCTTCAACGCAACGGCGGGGACACTGGTTTTAACTCAACGACAAAACGTGTCCACGCGAGGTTGTGTAAAGTAATCATGCCGTACTTGGTACTCAAGCAAAGAATAACTGGGTAAAGCTTTGCGTTCTTCAGGCGTGCGCTATACACATTCCCGTCTTGCCACGTTAAAAGTGAAAAACAAAAACACGAACGATTAGTTTTTGGCAAAACATTTAAAGCTTCCGAAATGAATTCAAGCCTTACGGCGACAAAACCCTGAAGAAACGCCTCGCCAACCAACCGTAAGCTCCCCTGTTTTCAGGGCGACACTTCGTCGGAGGTTCGTAAACATGCTGAGTTCAAAGATATATTGTTTCTAACATACCATTCCTTACGCACGTGTTTCAACCCGCCCAAGTTTGTTTGCTCCACCTCGGGTAAGGCCATCGATGCCCCGTGCGCTTGCGTGGTAGACAGGACGGCGAAGTGACGGAGCACAATAAGCTTGAATACCTTAGGTTCTCAAGGAGAGAGAAATCAACTGTTTGTAGTGGCCCGGCCTCATAAACCGAGCTAACGAGCATCGCACAAGCTGGATAGTTCAGTCGGGATCGAAACGTGTCACCATTACGTTTCTTTCATAACACTCCGCCTTGAAAGCCGACACCGTTTTCTGTTGCTTGCATGACGCGACACCGAAGCGACGATTGAGTGACTCCGAGTCAACTGTGGGAACCAATGCGACGGTCGGCGGTCTATCCATCTTTGCTTCGTTAATCCTCCAAGGTCGACCTCAGCCATTTCAAAGAAAAGATGCACGCGAAGCGACGAAAGACAGACACTTCGAAAATGGCGAAAGACGGAACGACGCCATCAGAGAACACACGTAAACACACGAACCCGGAGATACGCCAGGCGCGTGGCGCGGACGACGGAGCGACGGTCTCGGAGCCCTCGAGATTGTTTCCAGCAACTCGCACGAGGGCGCGCCACGATCGTGGCCAAATTCTGAAAAAAGCCCATTGCAAGCCTGTCAAGGCCACGTTCCCGCGCACACTTCGCGTGCTGACGCCCATTGGGCATCAATCGGGGGCTTGCAGTTGTTTATATATTATTATACAACACTGCGTAAAAAAGTATTGGCAAGCAAATCATAAGGTAACAGAATGACTATTAGGAAGTGACTAAATGGTTACTGTATTAACATATAAATCAATTGACGTAGATTTTTTACAACTTGAATCGATACTAAATTAAAAAATGACTTGGTAAAGTGTTCAGTAATGACAGTATGTAGTGCCGTCTTTTTTTTACCGTATTTCGTAAATATTTAAGGAATTAATAATATTTCTGTAGGCCGCAAACCTATATCTTTACGTCAAATATAAGATAGTTTTATAATAATTGTTAGTTACAGTCACGTACTTACCGAATTGATTGAATGATAGCATATCTAGTGCACTATTATTTTTGTTTCCAGCTCTAATCCGTCGTAAACTGAGCCGTAAGAAATGGTATTTAAAACATGTTTTATATTTTGATCAATACCGTTTTTTTTTTAAACCTCCACAATCCCCATACACAATAATTCCATACTGCATAACTGATTCTCCCTATTAGACAAATATGGGGCATGAGATTCATTTTTACTAGCAGAATACTAAGGTTTTTGTTTTCATCGATGCGAGATTGTTTTTTCTCGTGTTTTCTTTTGCTTTGTCTCCTACATTGTAGCCGCGCTTGTGCGGTGCCTGAGCAAGCACCGAACCTGGCTGCCACGCAGCGGTCCCAGGTTGGAATCCTGAAACCGGATCCAACCTTTTATTAACTCTGAAAATCCCTGGCTCTAGAAAATTCGAGAACCTTGTCATTTTTCCCAGAACAGGTTGTTCTAAAACCGAAAGCGGAGCGGTTATAAAAGCGTCTCCGCGTGGCCGTACAGAGCCAGTCTTTTATCGCTACTAACAGTTTCTCTAGTAACCTGTATTATTTTGTCAACTGGGCTGCTGAGTGTGCCTGCAGTGCGAGAGTCGCGTTTTTCCATATCAGGCAAGGTACGTGCCCGACGGAGTGCTTGGGACTATGTGGCTTGCTCTACCCCTCCGTGGTACTTGCTCGAAGGATGTGTCGCATACTGCGGTTGGAGTACTAGCGACAGGGGCGGTATTTCAAGGATTGCTTGAGAGTGGCGTGCACCACAAGAGGTGGCAGTGCAGAATGACAGTGACGTTTCTACTTCGACATCTGTAAGTAAATTGAGGATTTGACGGTGTTCATATGGTTAAGGGTTTGGCCAACGTTGGAGCGTAGGAATCAGAAAGCATTCCCTGCATCTGGTCGGTTCACGACTCTGGATGACGTAAAGGTTCTTCATACTATGGGCAAGTCCCTGTAACTCGGTCCCAAGTTTCGCCTTGAGCCCGTTCTGAGACCTCCGGAGCTGGTGGATCTTGCAACAAAGGTTGCTTACAAAGCCATGTATACGAAGCCCCCAAGCTGCCTCTGCGTTTGTGTGGACTCCCTTCATAGTCTAAAAACACCAGCAGGACAAGTGTTTCTACTGAAGCCATTGGTTTATTAGATGATCGACAATGAGTTTCGTGGTTTGGTGTCAGACAAAGAAGCTTTTGTAGTGTTGCCAGAAGGCATGTTAAAAAAAGAAAAGCCGATGCTGCTCTTGATAAGAAGTTCAAGTGGGTGGATGTACTGAAAAACGCAATGGTGCGGGCACAAGACCTGTGCGAGAGCTTAGTCCTAAGTCAGTTGCGAGCGAGGATCAATGGGTCTGAAGGTTTGAACGAACAAACGTTTTTAGCGCAAAAATAAAACAAAGAAAAGACAAAACCTTGTGTTTGTTTACGGATCTTGTGATTAAGAAAGGTTCTTGACTGAGGCAGATGGCTTGATACCTTCAAAAGCAGCTATCATATATGGGTGGTGCGGATCCGTTTAGAGTTGCCACCTTTGACGTGGTGTCCGAATTTTTTTTAAGGGCATTGAGCATGCTGATTGAACGCGTTTTGTGTGGATGTCGAAGAATTGCTTTATTTCCTAGTACATAACTAGTTCATTTCTTTGGTGAAGCCTTGCATCGAGGCCAATGGTGCACTCACGTTTAGTAACTTAAGCTAAGTGTCCCCGGAACGTTTTCTGCGGCTTTTACTTTTCTCCGGAACTCGGTGATGGCGGGCTGGCGAGAAAAGTTATACTTGCAGAAGGTGTTTATCTTCGTTTATGATTTTTTGGTCTTGTACGACCATGCTGAGGGGGCTTACACTAGGGTAAATGTTATAGAAGTTCTCAAAAAGTGTAGAGGGGCCCAGCTTTACGTTTGAAGAACCTAATAATGGAGTTACCCATTTTTTTTCTGTAGCCCTCCCTCGAAAAAAAAAAATGTTTGCTGGGCCTTTCGTGCGCACTCTAGGAAGGCAGAAATTGACTACAGGTCCGCCTACTCAAAACTAGTAAAACGGGGTATTGCCGTATAATGCTTAGAACGGAATTCAAGAATTCTCGCATACAGTCGATGGAAGGCAGTTTTATGGGGAAGGTAAAAATAAAACTTAGGATGTCGGGGTTACCGTTGGACCTTATGGCTAAGGTAGCAGGCTCCTCCATGAAGAAAAGCAAAAGGTATAGAGGAGAGAAAAGCAGGTGCAAAGAGAAGTCAAATGGCGGTAGACCCCTACCTTCACCGGCTTTCACACAATCTAAACCTGGTCGAATGTCGGTACGAAATCACTGTTGTCTCCTCAGCTCCACGAATGATGAGCCATTCATGGGCGATAGTTAGTGCTGGCGCTAAAATACGCCCGCAAGCTAAGTGCATAAATAATATCATAAACCGTTTGTGACCTGTACATCGGGTGTCGTCTACCGGATACCCCTGTCGTGTGAAAGATATTATGTAGGCCAGACAGGAAGGTGCTTAAAGGGGCACTGACACATCAAAATTATATTTTATTTTATTATCCGAAACGATTGGAAATGATGCCGGGACGTTACCTTAAAAATTCGAAACTTGGGAATTCAGTATTCCTGAATTAAACAATTTCCAGATGCCGAATTTGAAGTTCCCGCGCGATCCGCGTTAGTGCCGTGAGTCAAATTTTGCGGTCTCCAGCAACTTGACCTTCTTTCGGACCTCCGCTCCACGCTGTGAAGCAAAGCGCCGTTGCTACCGTGATCCGAAGCGAGGAGGAGGTGAGCTGGCGGGATAGAAGGGTGCCGGCACGGGAAAAAAAAAACGGTTTCTTCCCCGACTCGCCGAAAATCCTCTGCTCGAGCAGCGCCTGCTCGAACGCCGCCAAGTTTTCCGAGTGAGGATACAAATCCAGAAAGCGACATCTGACCGAAATCCGATTTTTGGTATTTCAAAAAGAAAGGCCGTAGTGCGTTCGCAATTGCGTTAAAAAACATATTTTACAATTGCCGTTATTAAATGTTATAGAAATGTCGCCTACAAAGCTTCTAAATGTCCTGATTTTTGACGTCACCGATCAAAACAAGCAAGGAGGTGAGCGCGGGAAATATAAACGCCAAAAATAAAAAGGCGCGCGCGCGCAAGGGAAATTTTTTTTCGCGATGCGTTTTTTTTTTGCGTGTCTGTGACTAGAACTTGCATCGTTTTAGACAATAAAGAAGAATACGACCCTTGGGGTGTCAGTGCCCCTTTAAATGTAAGCCCGCTTTCTCCCTTAGGGCTACGGTCGAGGAGCTCTTCCCGATGCACTGCGGGGATTGTTCATGTCTCAGCTCCTTTGGTGACGCGGTTGTTGTGGGTAGACACCGAGACAGCATGACTCGGGAAATAATTGAAGCATTCGTTATTTCTTTCCTGGCAGACAGATGTGACTGCGAACTATCGGTGGCGTTATTCGAAAAAAAGAGATAACGTACATACCTTCGGTTTAACATGAGTGTGAATTTGTAAGGCAAAATTTTTGCGACCTTTAGTACCCTCGTAGATGTCCGTTTTAATGTGTGTGTGCAATATTTTAAGAAATGCAATTTGTTTCCTTTCTAGAGTATAAACATCAGTATCGAGTCAGCCGTTGCGTTCGTTCCCTCTTCGTCGTCTGTGTTTACTGAGGCTCTATTTCATCATGTTCAATCTATTGCCAGCGCACGTCCCTGCTCTCACGCCGACATTCGACGCCTGCGTCGCTTGTTCTTGCTCCTTTTGAGTTTGAGCGCATGTTTGCCCCATCAAACGTTTATTTTTCTCAGTTTATCTTCACCTTGTCACCTGTCATACCTGATATTTGGTGGAAGTGCGGGGTATGCAACATGTGCAGCGCACCCCTCCGGGACCCGTTCAGTGAGCCGCATTAGAGTACGACATTCTGTTGACGCACCCGAGCTTCGGGCCAGCCGCCGACTTCAGGGGCAAGCTCCTGAGCTTCAGCTATTCCCGGAAAGGACAAGGCAGACAGAACAGACGATGACCATGCCAATGGCTAGCCACAGCAGCACCTGCCGTCGTTTACATGCCCCTCTCCCTTTGGACACCGGCTTCTTACCCCGACGAAAGCTACGAAGACATCGAAGACTGTCTCCAGCAGTAAAACGAGTGGACACTGGAGCAGTGTCTCAGAACGTTTATTGTGCCTTGGAGGCAACAGCACGGGACTGGTTTGAAAACCACGAAGCGTCATTTACCTCCTGGGACCTACTCAATACTGAGCGCCGAGGAACGTTCAACAACCAGCAGCGAAGAGAACGCGCCGAAGAGCGTCTTCAAGCGAGGGTTCAAGGCCCTAACGAGAGCGTCGTTATCTTTGTTGAAGTTGTTCTTCGACACAGCAATCGAACGGATTCTGACGCCTCTGAGGCAAAGAAACTGAAACTTTTCATGCGCGATGTGAACGAAACTATCTTCAGAGTTCTTGAACGGAACCCGCCTACAACTACGGAAAGTTTCATCACGGAAGCCAAAAACATCGGTCGTGCTTTTCTCGCAAAATCCAGCCACCACCAGAGGCTACCCGGCGTCAGTGCGGTTTTGCATTCCCCTTGCGACCTTGGCCACAGCATTTTGGGCGTTCGTGAGCTCATCAGCGATGTCGTTAGGTACGATCTTAAGAAGCTTCTCTTGATTGCTTGGCGCCTGGTCTTGATCTTCATCGCCGAGGTTGTTCGAGAAGAGGTTTAGGGAGTGCTCCTGTCAGAATATCCTGTAACCGAGGTCGCACCCGAGAAGCTGACGCTAGCCTACGCCTCAATGGCCCGACGACCGCCACCAGCTGCTCATCCCCGGTGGCGCCATGACTGGACTCACCAACGAAGCCGTACACCCGACGCCACGAACCGGGGTCAAGGGAAACTGACGTATGGAGAACGGCAAATTGACGACGCATCTGCTCTCACTGCGGTGAAGTGCATTAGGGTTTGCTCCCTCTCCTTGGGGAGCGACCTCGTGACATCTACGATTACCTACACCGCTCTACATCTCCTGAGCTGTCGGCACGCCGAGGATACCTTTCGCCCTCACCCCGATGCCTATCATCACCCTTCCGCCGGAGTCGCTGAGAAAGCCCGTTGCCTCTCTCTCCTCGTCGGAAAAACTAACTCCTGTAGAAGATGTAGCCGTAGACGGAAGCTATAAAATTTCTCTAAAAACAACTCAAAGCTCCCCCCCCCCCCCCCCCCCCCCCCAAACGCCGCGCCTTGGAACCGCGCTTCTGCAACGGTGCCAAGCACTCTCGATGTAGTTATCGACGGCCACGACGCGACGGCCCTCGTTAACACCAAACCAGACTACTCTGTTTTTAGAGGGAACCGCTCTCGCCCCATTCAGAAAGTGATGTCGCCATAGGACGGCCCGCAAATACGAGCCGCCGGCGGGCATCTTATTGCACCAACGGGAAGGTGCACTGTTCGCCTCGATAACACGATGAGACCTGTCTAGCAAAATTCGGCGTCCCCGAAGACTGTGTAAAACACGTCATTCTTAGAATGAACTATTCCTGTGAATATGTACGACGCCGTCATGGACCTTATAGGGTACACATTGATGCTTCGAAAACCTGTCTCCACTCCGGGAGAACCCGAAGTTATGTAAACCGCGGTCCATGTCCTTGCCGGCAACGTGAACCTGACACCGCGGTCGAGTGTTTGTGTGCCCGTCGAAACCGAAACAGTTATGTACGTTAAAGCTCTGCTGGAAGGAAGCATTCAACTGCTCCTAGGAAGAGGAACCGGAATTGCAGAGGCCGTAACGGAGTTTGAGGACGTGCGTACCTTGGCTCTTTTGGCGAACTTTCGAACAGACACCTAACGAAGTTTACCGCAATCTGCTATGTCCAGGAACTCCGGGACCCAACCGCGATCGCCGTAATCTTAGAATAATTTCCTTTGACTGAACACAAACAGCACACCGCCTTCAAAGCTTTACATCGACCCGAACCTCCCAGCCCCATAACGAGGACAGCTGACTGATGTTCTCACCGAGTTCAGTGAGTGATTTGCCAAGTCGTCAAAAGCACGTCAAACAGCGCGGCTGCAAAAAATTCATTTGTTAACGACGACGCTCATTCTGTTCATCAGTCGCCGCATCGAGTCTTTGTGAAGGAGATTGACGCCATAGAAAAGCAGGTCCAAGAAATGCTCGACGACGACATAATTTAGCATTCAAGCCGTCCATGGCCTTTCCAGCCATGATGGTAAAGAAGGACGGAACTCTCAGGTTTTGAGTAGATTACAGGCTGCTCAACGATGTTACGAAGAAAGATGCCTTTCCGTTTCTCCACATGGACGGCACCTTCGACCGTCAGCCCCACACACCAGACTTCTCGTCGTTGAACTTGAAGAGTGAATACTGGCGGATTGAGTCGACGAACAGGACCACGAGAAGACTGCATTCGTCACGCCGCTTCTACGAGTTCAAGGTTATGCCATTTGGACACTGTACGGCGCCGGCGACTTTACAGCGGGTCATGGATAACGTGCAAACGGGACTAAAATGGCCGCGCTGTCTTGTTTACCTTGACGACGTCGTAATATTCGCGCGCGACTTCGACGAACACTTGAAATGGCTTAGGGCCGCGCCCTAAGCCATTAAGACCACCAGGCTCACACTCAAGCCTTGGCCATGACGTCAAGAAGGCCATTCGGATATGCCTGCCCTACCGAAAGAAACAGTATAAACTGGATTATAGAACAGAAAATCTAGCTGGATTTCTTGCTAGAAGCCTGAAACCTAGTTTGCAGACGATTGTCTGCAAAGTAGATTTCAGGTTTCCACTAAAAAATCTAATTAAATTTTCTGTTCCATATTCCAGCTTATACTGTTTTTTTTTTTTTTTTGGTAGGGTGGTTTTGTGTGCGTATTACGGGCGCTTCATTCAGGATTTCGCCAAAATTTCGGCTCCACTTGCGCACGTCATGAAAGATGCAGTAAAGTTTTATTGCGCAGAAAACCAACTTGCGGGATTCGGCGAATTGAAGCGAAGACTTCAGACACTTCCGATCCTGGGCCATTTCGACCTGTCGGCAGAGGTGGAAATCAACACGGGCGCTAATGATACAGGACTGAACGCCGTATTGGTTCAAATGCAAGAGGAGACATAACGAGAGATCTCCTATGCCAGCCGGACCCTATTGAAAGCGGAGGTTAATTGCTCAACGATAGAGAAATAATGTCTTGCTATCGTCAGCGCCATCACCGAGTTCTGCCAGTACGTGTGCGGGTGTCCGTTTCGAGTGGTCACAGACCACCACTCGCTTTGTTGGTTCACTAACCTGAAGGGTCCATCAGCATGCCTCTCTCGGTGGAGCTTTCGCCGGCAAGAGTTTTACATGTGACCGCGGTATACAAGTTCGGCTGCGAGCACAATGACGCCGACTGTTTGTCAGGGGCGCCCGTCGAGTCCGCTCCCTCATGCGCCGACAACGATGACGACGAGGTGTTCGTTGGTGTAGTCAACGACAACGAGATGACAAAATTTCACCGATATGAACTCCGCGCCGTGATGAGCCACCTCGAAGTGGTGGAGGGAGTGTCCTTCGCGCTTTTTAATAAGACCTGTCAAGCTTCGTCATTCGAAGAGGCATATGCTATTCAAAAATAACTTCCTTACCAGCACCGTAGGGCCTTTACTTGTAATTCCTACCAACCTCCCAGAAGAGATATTTCAAGGCTGCTACAATGGCTCCACGGCGGGACACCTGGGCTACAGCAGAACGCTCGCAAAAATTCGTGAGCAGTACTACTGGGCCAGGCTATCAAAGACCGTTCATTTCTACGCACGATCGTGCCACGAATGACGGCGATGCAAGAAACCGCTGACAAAGCCGGCAGGATTCCTGCAGCCAATTGATCCTTCAGCGACACAGTTTCAGGAGATCGGAATGGATTTGCTTCGTCCCTTTCCACCGTCGACGCTGGGAAACTACTGGATAAACGTCGCCACGAATTGCCTCTCCAGGTACGAGACGAAAGCTCTTCCGTCTAGGACTGCTGTAGAAGTAGCCAAATTCTACGAGTCTATCGTCCTTCGGCACGGAGCCCCCTGAATACTGATTACAGACCGAGGATCATCGTTCATGGCGCAGCTGACTCAAAAGGTTATTCGGCTTAGCCACACCATCCATCGTCGGACCAATGCATACCATCCGCAGACGAACGGGCTTACAGAGCGACTCAGCAAGTGTACCGCTGACTTGACCTTTATGTACGTCGACGTAGAGCACAATACCTGGGACAGAGTGCTATCCCTATTGGAAATACCAGTTCAAACTGGTACTAGTTTCAAACTTGGTTATTGCTCCAGTTTGACCAGTTTCATAATGGTTGAACTGGTCAAGGTGGTTCGAACTGGTCACACTGGTTGACTGGTCATGGCGGTTGAACTGGCCATACTGGTTGACTGGTCGTGATGGTTGAACTGGTCATGGTGGTTGAACTGGTCACACTGATTGACTTGTCACGCTTGTTCGACAAAAAAAATATTTTCATTTGTTCACGCCACCACTGCGCTTCGGAAATCGTATACACACACATGTAGACACAATTCGCCTACTACAAGCATCAGCTGAACATACATTGAGCGCATACACACACACGGCACATACAAACACTAGTACAACCGCACACTAACCCGAGCACTACTTCTTAACTCTGCGTTTCCGTCTTTTATACTGGTTGTTTTGAACGTACGGAATTTCTCGGTGACCGCCTTAGCCATAAAAAATATTTCCAGCATGTAGATTGTTCCCCAGAAATTTCATACCCCTGAGAGTATTTTGAACGGCTCAGGGTATACATTTTCTCAGTAAAAAGTAAACGCTAGATTATGCCGTAATTTTTTGAAAGCCAATAAATCAAAATGAGAAAGCCAATAAATAAAGTGAGAAAGAGGGGTCAAAGTGGTAACCAGTTGGATTATGTAGGCGAATCTGGTGACCTGTTTAGTCAATCTGGTTACCAGTTAGATCAGTTCGTACAGTGTGGTGACCAGTTCGGCGCCTGGTGTCCAGTTCGGTCAATCTGGTGACCAGTTCTGCCAATCTGGTGACCAGTTCGGCCAATCTGATGACCAGTTAGGCCAATCTGGTGACCAGTCAGGCCAATCCGGTGACCAGTTTGAAGGCAATCTGGTGACCAGTTAGATCAATATGGTTACCAGTTAGACCAGTCTGACTGCCAGTTGCACCAGTTTGATTTCCTGTTAGGCCAGTCTGACCAATAATATTTTCAAACTGGTCTTTCTAATAGCTCAACGTCACGCAGCGTTGTAGGCGTTACAAAAAAGTAACAAAGTAAGTCTCTGCTTACTTGGAAAATAAAGGAACGCGTTATTAATTTACGTTACCTCAAAATAAAACAAACGCGTTACCCTTACCGTTACCGTTATAAAGTTGGGCATGTTACTTTTGGGTTACTTTTATTTATAAACCGACGGCAACAGTGTTTCTTTTTTTTTGCGACAGCCTTTTTCGGCACTGGGACAAAGGACGTGGTCGTTCGGGTATGCTAAAGTGGAACTTTGTGCGTGGTTAGAATGCAGGCAAGAGTTTGAAGGCATGTGGAATCAGTGCAATATTTAAAAACTTGGCGCCTTAAAAATATTAAAAACAAAACAGTGTGGTGCAGCGTGGGCGACTCAAATAAATGGATCATTATACATTGTTTCAGCTTAAAGGCCCCTGAAAAGATTTTTTTTAAACAATCTGTTAAGACATACCCTAAAAAAAAATTTACGCGAAAAACAAAAATTGAGCAATACTGACGGCGAGTGATTTATTTGAAATTGTGCGCGCAAACTCCATGACGTCACTGGTCATTCCAGAGTGGCCGTATCGGTCGTAAGAGAGAAGCCGCTCCACATGATGGGGAAAACAGCTCAGAAAACACGGACTACGAAGAGGAACACACACGACAGGACAATGCTGCTCCACCTGTCCTCCACGCGCCCGAAATGCCGAGAGAGAAAACAAGTGGAAAGGAGGTGACTGCCGACTAAATCGCTTTTCGCGCCGTCAATATTGCTCCAAAAATATCGTTTTATTTTTATTTATTTATTTATACTACCGGCCGCCGTGGGGTGGCCAAGGTAGGAGGGATACATGGATCAAGTTTTACGAAAAAAGCAAGCACAGAGTGTGACAGCGCAGCAAAAAGGAAAAAAAAAATTTTACATATATGATCACGAACACACAGAGAGCAGAAAAATATTTGTTTGAGGAGTATCAAGGCCTGAAACCTCAAAACTTTTGTAATTCGTTTATCAATGCTAGAAACAACGTTAGACAATTTGAGGAGACAATTTGTTCGGGTAACGCATTCCAGGCATGGATAGTACGAGGAAAATAAGAGTATTTGTAACAGTCAGTCCTGCACTTTATTTCAGTGATTGATTTACTGTGTTTATTTCTTGTGAACCTAGATGTGTTAAAGTGAAAGTAATCTATACAATCGAAGTTGTAGTTCCCATTTATTAGATTAAAAATAAATTTCAGTCGATTGATCTTCGTAGAAAAAACGTAGAAAAACGTTTCTACGTTTTTCTAAAAGCCGAAGGCCGGCCTGTACATAAAGCTCCGAAATCGAGGTGTTTCTGCCATACTTGTTAAATATAAATCTTAATGCCTTCTTCTGAATTCTTTCTAATTTGTTAATATTACATTTTGTGTAAGGATCCCACACAACGTCGGCATACTTGAGTATAGATCTAACAAATGTTTTGTACGCCATTAGTTTCGTTTTGCTCGAGCAGTCCTTCAGTTTCCTTTTTAATGCCCATAATTTATTCATTGCTTTTCGGGAGACAAAGTCAATATGTAAGTTCCAACGCAGATCTGAAGTTATGATTAATCCTAGGTATTTGTATTCACATACAGTATTTAAAGCGGTTCCTTGAAAAGTATAATTAAAATTCAGTGGTTTTTTTTCCTAGTTATCGTCATATGCGCACATTTTTGGTTATTTAGAGACATTTGCCAATAATCACACCATCCTGAGGTCATTTCTAAACTCTTGTTTAAGACTACTTGGTCATTTGAGCATTTGACTTGCTTATAAATTATACAATCATCGGCAAATAAGCGAATTTGAACAGATCTGTCCACTGTAATGTCATTTATAAAAATTAGAAAAAGTAGGGGTGCCAGAACTGATCCCTGAGGAACTCCAGATTCTACTTTTGATGTGGATGAGCGGGAATCCTGTATTTGTACAAACTGTTTTCTGTTATTTAAATATGCTTCTAACCATTTTAATATCTGTTCATTGCTTAATAAGGATCTCAGTTTGAAGAGTAGTTTTCCGTGAGGCACGCGGTCAAACGCTTTTGCAAAATCTATAAAAATTACGTCCGTCTGATATCCGGAGTCAATTGACTTTGCGAAATCATTTACAGTGAGTACCAGCCAGTTGCGTAACTGTAGATAAATTACGTCTAAAACCGTGTTGATCTTTATTGAAAAAGTTATTCTCTTCAAGAAAAGAGACAATATGTTTAAACAAAATATGCTCAATCAATTTCGCACAGCTGCTCAAAATTGATACTGGGTGGTAGTTATTAACATGATGGGAATCTCCTGCTTTGAATATTGGAACTATTTTAGCAGTTTTCCAATCGTCAGGGATTTGCCCTAATTCAATTGACTTATTAAAATTACACGCAAGAAATTTCAGCAGGATTCCGCATACCGTCTCAAGAAAATGTTTGGAATCATGTCTGGTCCAACAGATTTTTTTAGTTTCAAGGTTAAGCAATGCTGCAAAAATGCCTTCTTTAGATATTGTAACACTCGGAATGCTTTTCGGTGAGAATTCTATAGTTGGATTTTGGTTATTATTCGTGGTATACACGGATGAGAAGTATTTGTTGAATGAGCTGGCAATTTCGAATAGATCATCAATTTCTGTTCCGTTCTGTGTTATGGTATTAATTGGCTGTTTTGATTTGATCATATATCGCCAAACTTTAATAGGATCGGATACCAAAAATTTATCTAAGGTCACATTATGGAAATATCGTTTTGACTCCTGAATCACTGACCTTAATTGCTTTCGAAGTTGTGTTATACTAGGTTTTTCTGTTCTTTGGTTTTAAATTCTGATTCTGTTTATTTTACGTTTGAGATGCAAAACCTCCCAAGTAATCCAAGAATTATTTTTTCGTATTCGTTTGCAACGTGTCGGTATAAACCTTTCTATACAGTACAGAACGGAATTCTTAAATGACAGCCACATATCGTTAATATCTAATGCACGTTCACTTTGTTCACAAAAACTGTCAAATGATAATTCGAGGTGATCTAAAATGCTTTCGTCTAGCGCTCTAGTGTAATCAGGCACTTTGATCAATCGGTCTGCTTTTTTAGTATGAAGTTCTCCGGCACATTTACACCAAACCAAATGGTGGTCAGATATTCCCTCTCTAAGTTGGCAAGTGAACGCTTTACCCATTAACTCCTGAGATATAAATACGAGATCAAGGATATTATTGGTTGTACTTGAAATTCTCGTGGGACATGTAACAATTTGCGTCAATCATTCCCGTAAAACTAATTTTTTGACTCCCGCGTCCCACCCAGACTGTTTAAATTTTTGTTTTCTTTTTAGGGTTTTTTGAAGTCTAGACGCGGCCGAAGTTAAGAGCTTGTGGTACCGTTGAAGAGCGTCAAAAGCGCCTGTCACTTGGCCTCTTTTGTTTGACTTGTCTAGTGATGATAGGCCACGTACAGAAACACGACGAACACCGCCATGGTGCCCTTTTGATGTAGTCTGATTAGTCCTATCAGCTCGTAGCGGTGGCTGCGTCTGGACTTAAGGTAAAACGAAGTATCGAAACAATTAAAATGTAAGTGTACTTTTTTGCAGCTCTTGGGATAAAGAAGTAACGAGTAACGTAACTACGTTACCCGTTACTTTAAATAGGTAACTTACGTGCGTCAACTATTACATTTCTGAAAGGTAACGAGGATGTCACTACTTTAAGCAGAAAGTAACGCATTACCGGTACCTCCGTTACTTGTAATGCGTTATCACAAACACCGAAGTCACGTTTGCCTTCGACACGGCAGTGAGAGACCAGTGGTGTAACGCCCTTTGTGGGTGGCTCAATATTTATTGACGCCCGATTGGTCTCCACCGGGTTCTCTCTCCCAAGAAGTAACACGTTAAAACAGATGATAGTAAGCATTTTACTATCCCTTGGCGTTTACATCTCGGTGACCGTCCAGGGTCCCTCCCGCTCTAGTGAAAGTCTTGCTCCTGGTATTGTGCGCGGCCGAGTTCCTGGAGCTTGCCCGGTCGTGGCCGTTCGGTTCACGCCCTCGTCTGGCACTGAACACGCGCGCCAGTCCCGAGCGCCGCTCGGCCACCCGTCGCGTGTTCCCACGCCATCTTCCTCGTCGGCTCCCCCCTTCTCTCCCCCACCCCTCAAGGTCCGGTTTTCGGGGGCCCTCGGGTGGTCGGGTACCCACGAGTCTTGCCGAGGAGTTCTTCCCCCAAGCCCATCATGTCGTCGTCGGTGGGTGGCCTCGACGGTTGTCCTTGTCCATCGAAAGTCGGACGGGACGGAGGGGGCAGCTGGACGACACCGGTTCCATGGCTTGGGAAGGAAGAGGTGGACGTTAAATGTGGCGACTGCAACGTCTAGTGTGGCTGCAAGGCCTTCGGGAAGCTGGGCTGGGCGGGGGCCAAGGCGGCGGGCGCTTGAAGGTCTGGGCGATCTCTTCTCAACAACTGCACCACTGCCACCACGTTGTCAGGCAGGGAGCATGCCTCCAGTAAGTCCCGGTGGAGTCGACCTGTCTCGTGGGTTTTCAGATGTACTATTAGGACCCTGCACAGCCAGCAAGTGTCCGGCACTCGCAAAATGCGGAAACCAACGGCCGCGTGCCACCACGGACCGGGTGTGTGACTTCGTGGTTGGGCTATCCGGGCATCAGTCTTGGCTGTTTTTTTCAACGCCGGCGAAACACGAAGTGTATGGCCTCTCCTTCCTCACACGTCGTCCACGTGGCCACGTTGGTGCAGTGGGGCCTATTCCAGGCAGGTCTACGCCGTCGCAAACAGACATGCCCCTTCCTGCGAAGGTGCTGGCGCGAACGGGCCTGCCCCGTGTCGCGATTTTTCTGCTGACGGGCTTGTCCCGTGCCTCAAAGGTGTTACCGCGGGCGGAGAGGTTCCCCCGCCTGCCCGGCTCGCGGAGTCCGCTGAGCCCCTCCGGCGTTGCCTACCCTATTGAAAAAGACTTTGTACCGGAATTACATTTCCAGTAAACTATTTATTTACTGGATTATGGGGCTCTTTTCACTTCTGGTAAAGCCGAAATTAATCAGAATGTCACCGGATTTTTATCGGAATGTCACCAAACTCTTTTACGGAATGCCACCATTTTTTTACCGGAGCTTCATTTCCAGTAAAAAATCGATTTTACTGGATTATGGGACTTTTTTCACTTCCAGTAAAGCCGCAATTCACCGGGACATACCGTGTTTTTATTTTTCTTTCGGACGTCAACGAAAAGCACTTAGGAAGAAGCCTGTGAATCGTGGCTGGTATATGCCTACCAGATGCTGGACGATTCGGTAAGAATTAAAGTGGTTAGTCCGTATAGACCTGAAGGTTCTATGTATTTATTTAACAGGGTCGATACCAGTGAAATAATTTCCACAGCTGTAGACAAAAGCAATCATACCAAATAGGAACAACCGAGTTCTTTGTCGCAAAAAAGTATCTTTCAAGGTTTCTCACAACGCCCCTGGGTAAATTCCTAGACGTATGGTAGTTCAACTAATAAAACCGAGCAGGTGCACAACACACACACTCGCATACTCTCAATACCACGCTTAGCGAAAACCACGAACGCGCGGAACGAACATCCGCCGCCATTGAGGAATCACGGGCACACTCACGATGTCGTCCCTGGTGTCGTCGCGGCGGGTACACCAGGCGGACACATACACACTGTCAGTAGCACGCTTAGCCGAAACCAGGAACGCGCGAAACGAATATCCGCCGCCGTTGAGAAATCTTGAGCACAGTCTTTTTAGCTCGCTGGATGCTTCTGAAGTCGGACGGACGAAGAAGCGTAAGAAACAGGTCACTGAAAAATATTTTCTTTTCATCTGCACACCCAGCTGCTCTGGAAGATACAGATCGCACACATGGAACGAGAAGCCGAGACTGAGCGTCCTTTCCTGGGCCGGCCGTTGCTCGTTGACGGACAAAGAAACCAGTTTTCTTCGAAAAAGTCAGCAAAACGACCCTCTCGCATTTTCCCTACGAACCCAATGCGAGGGGAGAGGGTGCACGTGGGGACTCGTCCTTGATGCGTTTTAGGCACCATAATTACACACCCAGTCCCCGGCTCGTCTCGGCTTCCCCTTCCCTTCGCGTCAGCTTCGAGTGACGTTCGGTAAACAGGGAAGCGAGTCACCCGTTTCGGGTAAGATTTCTAGCAAAACCACGTCGTCTGGCAAACGAAAGTGGCTGCCGGTGACATTCCAGCGAAATCTGGAAACCCGCTGTCGGTGAAAGTCCACGAAAATTTATTTGCCGGCAAATAATCCAGCAAAGACTGGAAACTACGATGAATTCGAATGAAAATGGGTGAAGCTGCCCACCTTTTCGGATTGTCAAAACAGTTCGCTGCACGCACTTCTTGCAGGATTGCAACGTCCTCCCGAGCTAAAACTCGCACTCACGAGAATGCCGCCCGAGTGGTCTCGTACCCGCTCTGGCCCAGACTTTTGCCTGTCGCAAATAGCAAGTTGCCGGTGACCGCTGCCCACCTTTTCGGATCGTCGAAACAGTTCGCTGCACGCACTTCTTGCAGGATTGCAACGTCGTCTCAAACTAAAACACGCACTCGCGAGAATGCCGCTGCATTGGCGGTCGCCATTACTAACTCAGTCCCACTGCTCGTCTTGGCTTCCTTGCCTTTAGCCGTTCCCCTTGCGTCGCCTTCCAGTGAAACTCGGTGTCCGGCAAACGAGAGTGGCTTCCGGTAGGATTCTAGCGACGGGTGATCGAAAGTGGTTCTGGTAAAACTTCCAGCGAAAGTGGCTGCCGGTAATATTTCCACCAAAGACTGGTAAACTATGCTGGTTTCTGGTGAAAATGAGTGGAAATTAACCCGTTTCCACCAAATGTCACTGGAAGTTTCTTCCGAATTTTAACCAAAAGTGGATCCGGTAAAACGTTTAGCGAAATCTGGTAACTGAAAGTGGCGGCCGGTAATATTCCCACCAAAAACGTGTAAACTACGCTGGTTTCTGGTGAAAATTAGTGGAAATTAACCCGTTTCCACCGAATGTCACTGGAAATTTTTGCCGGATTTTTCAATAGGGTATAGGTCCGCTGCTTGGCTATCTTCGGTGTCGCCGCCTCCATCATCGGCCATCCTGAACGTCTGGTTGGCCGAAACGGCACCGGCCACCCCGAGTTTCTTGTGAAAGGGGCTGGCCCGTATTCCCCCTTCGTGGGCCGCCTCGGCGTTTTTCACGGCGACCTCTCCTTGGGAGGGGAGGGGGGAGGCATTCTTGGCAGAAAGAACACTGTTGGAACAGCGGGAATCCATTTACTTTTTGCCGCCGGGTGTTGCGGCGGCGCTTCCCTTTGTTAATCATCGTCCCCATCGCTACGGTAGTGTCACTTCAAGTGAGCGATGTGAACCGGGCCAGACTCCTGGTTTATATCGCGCCGAGCGAGTCTATAAGTATGCGGCGACATTGGCGTCTTTACCTAATGGTTCCCTTCCCATCTCACAGCAAGCGATGCTGCGAAACCTCTAGCTGCGTTGCTCAGAGGGTGGGTTATTCTCAAAACCAAGTCTCTGACTTTGAATTCTAAGTGCCGATGACACTTGTCATACTGCGCCGCTTCCTCGATCCTTGCGGCATCGAGGTTCTCTCTAGCGTTGTGCAACACCCCATTAGCTCTGCCGCGTATTTAGAGAGCGGGCGTCCTTGTGTTGGTCCGGCGGTTTTGTGACCCGTTCTCAAGCGGAGACAGTATCTCTTTACCAAGGTTTAGAATTTGTGTCGTGAAACCAGTCAATCTTTTCATGCTATTCCCAATAATAAAACCCATCTTCGCGAATTACTCATCCCAGTGTCGGTGTCTCTCCGTTAGCGCGATCAATAGGCACTTCATATTGCGATTCACTGGTTCAGTGATTTTGGTTGGGGAAGATATGGTGTCGTCCTCTTTTGCTTTACGTTCTGCACCAAGCAGGAGTCCACAAACACTTTACTAGTAAAATGACTAGCGTTGTAACTAATGATACACTTGGGTGAGCTGAAGCGTAGGAACGTATCTAGCAACTTTTCTCAGATACGCTCCAAAACCAGCTTCCTTAGCGGGTGCAACTCTACTCACTTAAAAAATGATCGGTAACAACCAAGATGTACTTCTTTCCCCGCGGACTTCTCGGCAGTGGGCCAATGATATCGAAAGCGACGATCACGCCGGAGGCTTCTCACCCTTGAGTTTTGCTTTCCTGCAGGCTGGGCAGCTGCGGTCGTACCGGAGTGCGTCCTACCTCATCCCCGGCTAGGTCGCGCCGCGGCATAACTTGTTTCCACTGCCATAACCTGCGAGATCAGAGTCATGGAAGTACCCAATAAGCCTTTTCCGCAGCTTCCTGGGAATCGCATCCCTGAAGGGAGACTCATTACCCTCCTCTTCATCGATTGCTGGGATATAGCGAAGCAACAAGCCGTCTTCGTATGCAACAGATATGAATTGAATTGTTCATTAACTCTTCCGCCAGCCTTCCCGGTGTCAACCGCAATTTCCTAAGTTTCCTTCACACGCGCTGACAAAAAACAAATCTGCTTCCTGGGCCTTGACAAGCTGTGTCTTGCTTATTACTTCATTCACCCCAAGCGACGATCCTTTGCTCCCTTGTGCGGCGCCCTAAAGCCGCTACGAGCGCCGGTTGCTTCAGGTCCTCCCAACCGTCCGTAAGGGACCTCTCCTCTGCACCCGCAGACATCCTCTTGTCTTCTCGCTCTCCACGTTGCTCCCCGGTTGCGTCAAATCCTCCCAACCGCCATTGGCGCCCGAGAGAGCGCGTCCACAACTTTGTTGTTCGAGCCCTTTCGGTACTCAACCCTGTACGAGTAGCGCTGAAAGGTTAGTACACAGCGAGCAAGCCTTCCCACGGGCTCTTTTAGCCACTGAGTCCAGGTAAGAGCTGCGTGATCAGTCTGGAGGACAAACGTCGTACCGTCATAATAAAGGTCGACGACTTGAGAGCAATAATGACGGCCAACCCATCATTTTATGACACGCTGTAGTTGCGCCCCAACGGTGTATGCGTTCGGCCAGCGAAAGTCGCAGGACGCAACTGTCCATCATGCTCCAGTAGCAACACCGCTCCGTCACCGTAGTCGCTCGCGTCCATCTGTACAACGAAATGCCGATTAGGGTCTGGTAAGCGAAGGCTAGCGGTTTTCGCTATTGCCCCCACGAGAGAAGAAAAAGTCGCCCCTTGCTCTCGCCCCCTCGCCTACATCAAGCCATTCCGCGACAGCAGATACAATGTCCGTGCCCGCACCGCGCTCAATGGGGTGGAAATGGGGTGGATTGTCGGAAAAAGCTAACCATCCCCACAAACCATTGAAGGATCTTTACATCGTGCGGTGGTAGATAATTGAGAATGGCCCTCAATTTATCTTGGTTTAACTTCAGGGTATTGTTGTCCACAACATCGCCTAAATGATTTACCCTTAAGTCTTCCAGCTGTACCGTTTCTGGGTTAAGTGTTAGTCCGTCCTCGCTCCTTTTACTTAAGATAATCCCGAGATGTGTTAGGTGACCCTTGAATGACTTTGAGAATTCTATAACGTCAACCATGAAGGCCATAAAAAGTTAAATTTGGTATCACCAAGCGCGATGTCCATGAGCCGTTCGAAACTTGACGGCAAGTTCGACAATCCAAACGGACGACGGGTAAACCCAAATAACACCCTTTAACAGGTGAACGTCATCTTTCGGACATCGTCTGGTGCCACCTGGATCTAGAGAAAAGCCCTGCTAAAATCCAGCGTGGCGAAAAACCTCTCGTACCCTAGCAAATACATTATATAGAAGGAAAAGAATATGACTCCCTTCTGGTGATCTTGTTAAGTCGCAGGTATTCAAAGCAAAGGCACGCGGTGCAATCTTTCTTTGGCGCCAATACTACTTTAAATGCTCAGGGACTCTGCGACGGCCGCACCGCCCCGGCGTCCAGCACTTCCTCAAGAGCCATGCCAAAGAGCGCATCTTTATGTACACCCAGTGGCCTGAGATTACAACCCCACGGCCTCGCCTCTCCCGTATCTATCCTATGTTGTAGAACAGTCGTGAGCCCTGGTCTCTCGGCGAACACAGCTGCGTGGCGAGACAAGGCGTTCTCTAGCCTCCGCCGTTTTTCGGCGGGCCCATCCAAAGATGCACTTATCGTTGGCAGGACTCGCGCTAGTATTACCTGCTCCTGGTGTGACCCCGCGAGCGAGGATTACATGCCCTGCGCGAAAGATGATGGAGGCAGCAAAGGGAAGGTGAGAAGAAAACGAACTGTAGTGGGGTGATTTCAGACAAGATCGACCAAAGGGTGGCTGGTCAACATTTTCAAACCAACTGATGTTTTCATATGATATTGTCTAGTGTGTGGTATGAACGAATCCATACTTAGTTTTCACCAGAAAACAAATTTGGGGATAGGAAAAATCGTAAGGCATAAAGAGGTGGACAGTTGTATTTACGCGCACTGATGGAGGGGGCGTGTTTGAAAGTGGATAACTATAACGATAAAATTAGGAGAATTCTAATACCTTTTAGAAAAAAAAACAGTTGTATAGTTTGCTTGTAATATTTAGTAATTATATTAATTTTTATAATATTTCGTTTTCTGAAAATTCCCAAACATGCCTGCTTGAACGACAAATGGCAAAACTTGGAGGCCTGTATCTCATGAAATAATTTAGTCATTATCACGTACGTTTCAGATAGTACTCTACTTAAAAATGTATAAGGTATTTGAGTGATACGATAGTCGGGATATATTTAGGCAACCATTAGAACAAAATCAAACAAAGAAAAATTCCGATGCAAATAAAAAAAAACACCACCTATGATCTTTTTTTTAAATCTGGGTACACTGTCATACTCCATTTCAACATGTATTTTTATTAAAAACGTGATGCAATATTTGATTGAGAAAAGAGACTCAACTCCCCAAAGCAGGGTCCTTTTTCAAAGCCTGCACTTAGCAGTGCCCTATACGAGCAGTGACTGAGTTCCAGTTTCATAAAACTAACACACATTTTTTACATGGTTTTATTCAATCAGGCCATTGATAAACATAGAATCGTTCACACAGTAAAAGAGAGGAGAGACTACTGTGTGCAAAGAGCTATCATATTACGAACTAGTGATCCGAGAAAAGATTATGCAGTCATCGGCCACTGGGAACTTTCCTACTTTATTTCCTACGACACTATATGCTCCAATCTCTCCCCTTATATCTCCATCTCTCTCCATCTCTCTCCCTCTTTTATGTATCCTTGACTTAAATCTAGAATAAAAACATATTCAACCATTTCCTTTTTGCGTTATAGTGTTCTGTGGCTAGCAACAACCATTTCCTCGCGAAGATCGCGAATATGGCGCAGTACTTCACGGAGGTAACAGACGACACTCCTCGCTAGTTCTGGCAGAACAGCCGATACAATATTTTTTTCGCATTTCCCCGCTCGCTGTCAAGGGAAAGGAGATTCGCTTTAACCAGCAAAATATGGCTCGCGATGCCTTTTTACTGAGCAGTCGTGCCTGTGGCCATCCCACTCGCTGGTGTCACGGGCGATAATATCAGGCACAAAGGGGCACACCGATAGACAGCGGAACCCCCAAATAGTCAAACCCTGCCTATATACAAGAGTGCGAATACAGTCTCGTCATGTCAACCAAGGAAAGGTTAACATGGCGACAGTGTTTGCGCTCTAGGTAAGGAAAAGCATGACGTGAGGTATGAGCCGGATCCTTACACGAGGTACAAGGTGAGCCCTGAGACCGTGACTGCTGCCCCAGAGTGCTTTACGAAAGACGAGTTACAATGTTCGCGTCAAGGTCCCAACCAGAAGGACGTGATCTCTGTCAAGCTCGACGGGGAGAAAACGTTCGTGCCAAAGCGCTTCCTGACACGCTCAATCCGAGAGGCATTTCGAGTATACAAAGACAAGCATCTTGATTCCGGCGTTGGGCTAACGAAATTTTATTCCTTGTTCCCTAGATGAGTCAAATGTATTCCACACCAGGAAGTGGGCGTTTGTGTGCGCTGCGGCAGTTATTACCTCTGTGTTGCCACTGTAGAGAACGTTACAGACTCAGCATTCAACACTGGTGAAATGAACTCAGCATTCCTGTACAAACAGTCCGTGTCTTTAAGGAGACTGTGATCACTGCCCAAAAGGCCAGTCTCTTACAGTCGAGGAACTTAATATCCCCGAGGATGAAGAGATTGGGCTTACAACATGGGAGTCCGGCGACCTTGTGAAAAAAACATTGGATCCTGAGACTTTCCTAAAAGTCGTTCATGTAGCGGTTCGGAGTTGGATATTTCAGAACAACATCCGACAAACGCAAGATACAGCGATCTACGATGAAAAGAAGTTCATGCAACGCGGGAGCATTTTCTTTCATTTTGATTTGCTGGAAACTGGACCATCGTGCTTCCTCACAAAGTTCAAGCATACCACTGACCACTGGGAAAAAAAAAACGTTATGATAGTAGCATGGTCAAGTGATGACAAGAAAATCTACAAACAGCTTTGCTACCATCAGTGAGGACCTGTGTGACGACGCCGCTCACACGCGCTTGACTCTAAATAAAAGTCAAAGAGCGGGCTGAAGACAACGTTGCGGTGCACTCGCACGGGACGCACGTAAGCGACGGGGCCGCCAGTCATTTTAAGAATCGCTACCAGCTTCACCAGTTTGCCCAAAACGATTGCCCACAAGCCCAGTGGTTATTTTCTGCATTTGAACATGAGAAAATACTTGCAAAGGAGTTGGCGGACTCGTGAAGCACCAAGCCACGCTGAACAACCTGAGAGAACTTTCAATAAACGCAATTCAGACGGCCAGGCCAATGGTGAGCGTTCTGTACGAGGAACTGGGTACATATTGTGTATCTGGACAAAAATAAAGGTTGTTCGGTATCGTCAACAACAAAAAAAGAAGATTGGCTGGCGGTGGGCGTCTTTCCTGGCATTCAGTCTTGGCACGCGTGGCGGCTGTGCAAGTCATCAACAGAAGGAGCCCGTAACATATATTGCCGCGGGCGCAGCTGACCAAGTACGCAGAGCGGCAGTGACCTAAATGTTATCGCGCTCTCCTTTCACGCAGAAAGACAGGGTTCGATTCTTGGTCGCGTGTACGCATTTTTGTTGACGCTGTAATGTGATGTTCTGGTAAATTCAATAAACGTCTTGCTGATTAGAGGTTAGAATGTTCTACGCACCGAACCCCCTACGCCGAATGTTCCAGAAGCCCACGTGTGTCCAAAAGGGGCTCCGCGTGGCCAGCCGAGTCAGTTTTGCCCCAGCGTTTGACACAGCTGTCTCGCCGACTTCGACGCCCGTGACGCTCTGCTTTCTTCTGTTCCCTTTTTTTCGGTACAAGTTCGCCCCATTAAACGTTTAGATTTTTTCAGTTATTATCGCCTCATCAATTGCCATTCGTGACATTGCGGTGGAGGTGCGGGGTACTTGCATTCTATGCCCGTTGACCGTACCCCTTCGAAAACACGCCCACCAAGTGACGTGCTCATCCCCGTGAGGCTACCCTTCGCAGAAGACCAGATCAAGGCCCGGTCGAGTCGCCGTAACCAAGGCCTACCCCCGGAGCGCGGACCCCTGCCGCAAAAATCAGACGACTGCGACAATGACCACTCAACCCTTCGTTGTCCTACCCGTCGCTGCACGTATGCCCGAGTCCTTACGCGATGGGCCTTATGAAGATGTAGCGGACAAGCAAACTGGGGTGGTAGAGAAAGAAGAAGCGACACGCGGGCAAGGCGGCTCGAGACAGAACACACTGACGGGACACGTCTGCGATGTACTGTAAAACCCTTAATGTTCGCGAGCCCTCAATTTTCGCGAATTTCACGAATTGAAGACTTCGCAAAATTTAAGGGCGCGCGAAAATTTCGGTCCTTAAGATTTTCAATGCAGGCGTCTGGAATTCGCGAAATTTAGTGGTCGCGATTATGTCATCTGTGACCGATTCGCGAAAAATAGGGGCCGCGAAAATAAAGGGTTTTACAGTATATTGGATGTAGATATTTCATATTGTAAATAGTCTCCGCTGTAAATAAATTGAAGAGACCTCTGATTACTTCAAGTGGTGACCCGGATCACGGCCGACTGACCTGCTTATGGCAACCTCTGAAGACCCTCCACCGTCTGACCTTGCTTCCCTTCATCAACTACGCCTTCCGAAATTCTGGTCCTCTGATCCTCAAGTATGGTTCGCGCAAGTAGAGAGCCAGTTTATCACCAGCAAGGTTATTTCTATAGCGCAAAAGTTTCATCACGTCGTTGCCACATTACCACCCGAAACCGCCATGGAAATACGAGACATCATCCTCGACCCGCCTACTATCTCTCCCTACGACGTTCTAAAAGCAGAACTTGTGAAAAGGACTTCGGATTCAGGAAAACGTCGACTCCAGCAACCTTTATCGTCGGAAGAGTTGGGAGACAGAAAACCTTCTTAACCACTTAGGCGCCTTCAACAACTTCTGGGCGCGAAGGCTCCAACCTTCGACACAGCTGTCCTACGAGAGTTGTTTCTTCAACGGCTGCCCGTCAATGTACGAATGATCCTCCCTTCTGCATCTGGGCTGGTTTTCCCCGAAGTTGCCCAACTGGCAGATGCTGTCATGGACGTCTCGACTTCAACGTCCACACAGGTCGCCGTTCTTCAAGATCAGCGGCCACACCTCTCGGAAGCGGCGCCTTGCGATACACCTTGCACACTCGAAGACATACGAGCGGAGTTCCATCGGGAGATGCAAAACCTCTCAGTGCGGATATCAGCCATCGCCAACCCGCTCTACTTCACCACACAAGCGACGCCTTTCAACTCGTCCTCGCCACGGGTCACCGGCCGCAACCCGGGCGAAACCACCGGAGACTAGGCTTTGCTGGTACCACCGAACCTTCGGAGAAGACGTCCGCAACTGCGTCTTCCCCTGCTCAGCCTCGGGAAATGCATCAACCCACCACTAGAGGCGGCGAGTGGTGCCGGTAACCACCCTAGCCGCTTGTTCTTTATAACTGATCGTGACTCTGGCTTCCGTTTCCTTGTCGACACCGGTGCAGAGGTAAGCGTCGTACCCAGCTCTGGTGTTGCAAAAAGATCCAAGCAAACGTCTTCCACACTACAAGCCGCAAATAAGACGCCCATCACCACTTACGGCGAACAGACTATGACTCTTAACATCGGGCTACGAAGAGTTCTCCGATGGATCTTTTTAGTTGCGGACGTGTCGTATCCAATTTACGGCGCTGATTTTCTTCGCCATTACTACCTGATGGTTGGTATGCAGCGCAAACGACTAATAGATGCTACAACAAATTTGATAGTGCAGGGAATCGCGTGCATCACTCCCATCATTGAATGTGTGGGATGCTCGACCCCTCAGTCTCCCTACCAAAAGCTACTTCAAGAGTTTCCAAGCTTAACCAGCCCAAGCAATTTCCAACGTCCTGTTAAACACGATATCACCCACCACATTGTTACGATGGACCACCCACCCATGCACGTGCACGACGACTGGCACCAGATCGTCTGAAAGAAGCCCACCAGGAGTTCGAGCACATGCTCGAGATGGGAATCATTCACCCGTCCTTAAGTCCCTGGGCGTCACCACTCCATATGGTGCCGATAAAAGAGCCTGGAAATTGGAGACCCTGCCGCGACTACCGGGCACTCAACAACGCTACAGTCCCCGACCGCTACCCGTTACCGTACATAGCGGACTTTACAAGCTCCCTGCATAACGCAACAATATTCTCAAAGATGGACTTGGTGAAAGGCTATCGCCAAATTCCTGTCGAGCCGTCCGACATCCCAAAGACTGAAATTATTACGCCGTTTGGTTTGTATGAACATCTGCGCATGGCCGTTCGGCCTCCGGAACGCAGCGCAGACATTCCAACGATTTGTCAACCATGTCACCCAAGGACTTGCTTTCTGTTACGCCTGCGTAGACGACCTGCTTGTTTCTAGCTCTGGTGAAGAGCAACACCTCGAACATCTTAGGGTTCTCTTTTAACGCCTAGAGGAATACGGCTTGATCGTCAACAACGCTAAATGAGAGTTTGGCGTAACGGAATTAACTTTCCTCGGTCACCAAGTGGATCAACGCGGAGTTCGTCCGTTCCCGGAAAAAGTAGAAGTTGTTCGAAACTTTCGACGCCCCTCAACAGTTCGCCAACTTCGGGAGTTCTTGGGATTGATCAACTTCTATCACCGCACCGCTTCATTCCGAATTGCGCATCAACCTTGCTGCCTCTTGCGGACTTTCTGAAAATTTGCCAAGCGTGACTCCACACCACTTACGTGGTCCGAAACAGCCTTCCATGCATTTTCTCGCATTAAACATCATCTGGCCAACGCGGCTCTTCTCACCCACCCACAGAACAATGCACCCATCAACATCATGGTAGACGCATCAAACGTCGCAATAGGCGCAGTTCTGCCACAAAATTTTCACCAATGCATGGAAACCAATCTCTTTCTTTTCAAGGAAACTCACATCAACAGAGTTTCGGTATAGCACGTTTGGCCGCGAGCTTCTCGCAATACACCAAGCTATCAAACACTTCCGGCATTTCTTGGACGGTCGAGATTTTTACGTGCTTACCGACCACAAGCCACACACCTTTGCGCTCAAGTCTGCAAGTGACAAATTCACCCCCCGCGAGATACGCCAGATGGCGTATATCTCCGAGTTCACGACGGACATTTGCCATCTAAAAGGCACCCACAATGCTTCTGCTGACGCGCTGTCACGCATCACGACATCTTCTTGCTTCTTGATCATACCAACAGCTATCGATTTTCAAGCTATGGTGATCGCTCAGCAAGACGACAGGGAAATTCGAAAGCTCCAAGCCTCACATCCACGCCTAGAATTTAAATCTATTTCCCTTCCACTGTGTGAAACGCCTATTTTTGAGACTACTCAACCCCTGTACAGCGGCCCTTCGTACCCAAGGCGTTTCGACGTCAAGCTTTCGAGTCCCTCCATTCACTGGCACACCCGGGAATTCGAGCGATACAACGCCTCCTAACGCAGCGGTTTGTGTGGCCAGGGATCAATAAGGACGTCCGAAACTGAGCACGAACTTGCCTTAGCTGTCAAAGGGCCAAGGTCCATCGGCACACATCGGCGCCCCCCGTGACCTTTCCATTGCCGACTGCTCGTTTTGATTACGCTCATTTGGACATCGTAGGCCCACTTACACCATCTGACGGTCACAAATACATATTGAAATGTATTGACAGATTTACCCACTGACCGGAAGCGATACCCATGCCAGACATCACTGCTCGAACGATAGCGAAGACTTTTGTGGCTGGTTGGATAGCCCGCTTTGGGGTACCGTCATCTGTGACTACCGATAGAGGCAAACAGTTTGAGTCCGCATTGTTTCGTGAACTTTCGGAACTTCTTGGAACCACACGAATTCGAAGAACTGCATACCACCCCATCAGCAACGGCATGGTCGAACGTTTTCACCGAACCATTAAAGCTTCAATGAAAGCTCAGGACGATCGCGTCCACTGGAGCACACTACTTCCCATATTGCTTCTCGGGCTCCGTGCGACACATAAAACGGACATTAACTGCACCCCGGCTGAACTTGTCTATGGAGGACAGCTTCGCCTTCCAGGAGAATTTTTCAACTGCACCCACAAATATCCGGAAGGTGATCTTACCAATTATGTGACCCAACTTCGAGCCGCCATGCGTGCTCTTCAGCCGGTAGCCCCGCGGGTGCAACGACCTAAACAATCGTGCGTTCCTGACGATCTCATCACTTCCACCCACGTATTTGTTCGTCACGACGCAGTTCGAAAGCAATTAGAGTCTCCGTACGATGGTCCTTTCCGCGTCATTGACCGTCACGACAAGTATTTCCACCTCGACATCAATGAACGCAACGAAACCGTGTCAGTAGATAGGGTGAAACCTGCATTCATTGCCACAAACCAGTGTATGCACCTGACTACACCGAACTGTTCTCCACACTCAAGCAAACGGCACTACTATCGTCATGTGAACACTGGCCGCCCCGCACATTACATCCCATGCGAACACTCTAAGCTCCCGAGCTCTTTGCACCCGACATGCCACAAAACCCCTCGGAAACGGCGACCGTCTGTTACATGGGCCCGAGACTACTCGCAAGCTGGTCCTAATCTGGACCTTCTTGCAAGGGGGGGGGGAGCTTCTGTAGCGGACAAGCAAACTGCGGTGGTAGACAAAGAAGAAGCGACACGCGGGCAAGGCGGCTCGAGACAGAACGCACCGACGGGACAGGTCTGCGATGTATATTGGATGTAGATATTTCATATTGTTAATAGTCCCCGCTGTAAACAAATTGAAGAGACCTCTGATTACTTCAAAGACATCGAGGACTGGCTACAGCAGTACGAGTGAGTGGCCCAGCACAACCGATGGACGGACGAACAGCTCCTGCAGAGTCTCTACTTCGAGCTCGAATGGACGGCCAGGCACTGGCTCGAGAATCGCGAGACTTCCTTGATCTCGTGGACCGCCTGCAAGGATGCGCTGAGACGGACATTCGCCAGCCAATATCGACGGGAGAGGGCCGAGGGTCGAGGGCCTTCTTCGAATGAGGACCCAGGGCACAAACGAGACTATCACCAGTTTCGTCGAGGATGTTTTGCGCCCGGTCGCTCGCGCCGACCCTCAAGTCACCGACGAAAAGAAGCTGCGCATCCTAATGCGAGGTGCTAAGGATAACATCTTCGGTGGTCTTGTTCGCAACCCCGCATCCACCGTCGAAGATTTCGTCACGGAGGCCACGAACACGGGACGAGCCCTCCTCGCAAGAGCCAGCCACTACCATCGGCCTCGAGCGTCGCTACTGCTTCTGCATCGGGCTAGCATCCCCGGCCTTCGCGACATTACACGCGACATCGTCCGGGAGGAGCTTAAGAAGCTTCTGCCGACTGCTGAACGCCCGGCCTCAATCTGCATTGCCGAGGTCGTCCGAGATGAGGTTCAGCGAGCGTTCCTACCAGATGGCCCTCTCGCCGTGGCCGCACCCGAAGAGCCGACGCAGACCTACGCCACCATGGCCCGACGACCGCCGCAAGTTCACCGCCAGGTCACGGTACCACCCTGACGCGACCCTCCGATGCCGCAGTATCCTCGACCCCAGGAAGGACAAGTTCAGTACGTCTGCCCGGAGCAACCCTCGCCAAGGAAGATTGACGTGTGGAGGGCGGCCGATCGACGCCCGTTGTGCTACCACAGCGTGGAAGCCGACCATATCTACAGTCGTTGCCCCTACCGGCAAATAGGGCTGCGCGGCTTCCACCCGAGCGACCCACGCCCACGCTACGGTGAGTGACCGCAGGAGATTGAAGAGTATCTTCGACGACCTAAGTCTCCCCTGCCTGCACCTCGCCGCGGGTCCCGGTCGCCGTCGCCAGTACGTCCAGCCTCGCCGATGCACCGACCTCGTTGTGAGAGCCTGTCATCCATTTTTTGTCGAGACAACTAAGTGCGGCAACGCCTGGAGGTGGCGTTGCCGAAGACGACCGAAGCAAAGGGCCTCCAAGAATGACGGAGCGCTCCCACTCTCCCGACGCTACGCATCACAACGACGTCCCTGCATCGGTGTCCAACAATCTAAACGTTATTATCGACGGCCACGACGCATCGGCACTCGTGGACACCGGAGCAGACTACTCAGTCTTGAATGGGAGGCTCTCTCGCCACCTTCGAAAGTGACGATCCCGTGGGAGGGGCCGCAGATACGAACTGCTGCAGGACACCTTATCACGCCTGTCGGGAGGTGCACTGCTCGCCTCGAAATTCACGGCGAAACGTGTCCTGATGAACCATATGCTAGCGGGAGCAACACTGCGTGCACGCGAAGAGACAAAAGGAGAGCGCGCTCAAAAATAAAGAAGTTGTTCGTGTTGCTGGCACTGATCGTGAACACACTATTTTTACATGGTTTCAGAAGTCCAAAGGTAAAAGCTCACGGCATCATGACAGATCTTCGACCTCCGGAACCACTGCAACTTGGCGACAACGCGGCGGAGTCGTGGCAAAGGTTCAAGCAGCGCATTGAGCTTTACCTCCTAGCAACGAAACCCACGAAGCCTCGCAGTAAGCAACAGAAGGCCACCATATTTCTACATATCGCGGGCCAGGAAGGTATAGACGTGTTTAACACACTGAATTTGACAGCAGAGGAGCAAGCCGACTATGACGTACTAGTCAAGACTTTTGAAGACTACTGCCTGCCCAAATGTAACGAAACGTACGAGCGGTACGTGTTTCGCACGCGTCGGCAAGCTCAAGGAGAGCCATTTGAACAATTTTTTAGAGACCTGCAACTGAAAGCAAGGATGTGCAACTTTGCAGATTTGAAAGAATCTCTCCTCGGAGATCAGATTATTTACGGGATTTCGAGCGCGGTGTTGCGAGAGAAGCTGCTTCAAAAAAGAAACAAAAACCTAACCCTAGAAGTAGCAGTAGAGTGCTGCAAGGCGGAGGAGCGTGTCAAAGCACAGAACAAAGCATGGGATGGCGAAACTGTGAAAATTGACCCCGTTCAACAAGGACAAGCCAAACAGCCTGAGCAGAGAAGATGCACTCATTGTAATTTACCTCATCCGCCGAGGAAGTGCCCCGCGTATGGAAAGACATGCGCCAAGTGCACCAAGCGGAATCATTTCGCAGTCTGCTGTAGGAGTAAGAGGGCATCGGTACACGACGGGGCCGAAGGGGACAAAAGCGATTGTGACTTCGACGTTCTTGAAATTTTGGCGACCGGGAACGAGCGTTCTTCCTCCAATCGCGACTGGGTTGTCACCACGCGCATCGAGGGAACCGTGGTGAAAATCAAGGTCGACACGGGAGCGCAGGCAAACTTATTGCCCAGAGCGTTGTTTGAGAAGCTCAGGACGAAGCAGAAACCCCGTCCAACCAGAATCATTCTTCGCCACTACAGGGGCGGCGAAATTCAACACAGCGGAAAGGTTGGTCATTCGGCGCAGCTCGACAAGCGACCAGTGCAGCTCGATTTCTTCGTGGTGAAAAGGAACCAAGCTATTCTAGGTCTCCGTGCATGCGAGCAACTGGGCCTCGTGAACCGAGCAAGTTCAGTGGAGAAGAAGGCCTCCAGCCCAAACATAGAGTCGGAATTCCCGGGACTGTTCTCCGGTATTGGCAAGACACGACGGGAGTACAAGATGGTACTCCGAGATGACGCCGTACCAGTGGTCCAGCCCGTCAGACGAGTGCCGTACGCACTTAGGGAACCTCTCAAGAAATAACTGGAACGAATGGAGGTCGCAGGCATTAACGCAAAGGTTAAGAAACCCTCCGACTGGGTGAGTCCGTTAGTCATCGTACGAAAAAAAAAAATGGCAAATTAAGAATCTGCATGGACCCTCGAAACGTGAATCGAGCACTGAAAAGAGAACGTTTTCTGCTCCCGCGGCGCGAGGAAATCGAGAGGAGGTAGCGCGTGCCAAGTATTTCAGTCGGCTTGACGCTAACAGCGGATTTCATCAGATTCCGCTTGATGAACAGACCTCGGAGATTTGCACGTTCAGCAGTCCGTTTGGTAGTCACCGATATCTAAGACTACCCTTCGGAATCGCTTCAGCTCCGGAAGTATTCCAGAGCACCATGAGCCAGATATTCGACGATCTTACTGGTGTGCGTGTGTACATAGATGATGTACTGGTGTGGGGCGCCACACGAGAAGAACATGACAAAACGCTTCGCCAGGCGTTGGCAACAGCCCAAGCTGAGGGACTGACGCTGAATGCGAACAAATGCATCTTTGGTCAAAAAGAAATAAACTTCCTTGGTGACAGAATCAGTTCCAACGGAATTGAACTGAACCCAGACTTCATAAGCTGCGTTGCACGGCACCCTACTCCAACGATAAAAAAGGAAGTTCAACGCCTCCTTGGTGCGGTGAACTCCCCTGGACCATCCCTGGTCCAGGGTAGCTGCAGATCTCTTCCAACACTCCGGTAAACACTACTTGGCTGTGTACGACGCCTATTCAAATTTTCCAGAAGTGGAACACCTTCGAGAAACCACAGCAACGGTGGTCATTGACAAGTTAGCTCATGGCGGTGTCGTCCTTGTAGAGGCGCCGGACAGCGTGCTAATAACAGTGGGGATGAGGAACGTGAACTTGATGTGAAATCTTTACTTGCATCCATCAACCAGAAGCTGGACAGTCTCCCTCTGCTTAGAGAGAAAGTAGACAGTATGGAATTCTCTGTCCAGTTTCTGTCGAAGCAATTCGACGAGTTCCAAAAGGAAATCAAACACCAAGAAGCTGAAATCAAAGAACTGAGAAAGAGGATAACAGACTTGGAAAAAAAAGAAAAAATGAGCAGAGTAGTGAACGGTGAATTCCAGAAAGAAGTAAATGACCTAGAATTCCGAAGCAGGCTTTTGGATCTAGAGATTCACGGCATCCCGCTGACAGAAAATGAGGACTTGATTACCGAGCTAAATAAAGTTGCTGACAAAATAGAGGTTCCTCACCTAGAGGTTTCCGACGTTGTAGCTGTACACAGGTTGCCGGCAAGGAAAGACCACGTTCCCGGAATTATTATTCACTTTGTTAGACAAGACACCAAAGACATATGGCTGAAGAAAAGAAGCACTCTAAAGGACGTTACCCCACGTATATTTATTCAAGAAAACCTCACTCGTTTCAACAGAGAACTTCTTCGGGCCACAAAAGACATGACTAAAGAAAAAAGCTACGCTTTTGCGTGGTACGGGAATGGAAAGGTTTTTGTTCGAAAGTCTGCAGGCATGCGTGCCATTCCGATAAAGGACAGAGATGACCTTGACAGACTGTAGATAAGGTAGGCTGAGGCGTTTATGTGTTCTTCTTGTTTGTTTCTGTGCATATGACCAACTTAGACGTCTGCTTTCCTTTCGATTTGGGAAGGGTTTTTGATAACAAGAAAGTAAAACCATTTTCTTTTTTTCATTTAAACGTACGTTCGGCACGTAATAAAGGCGATGAGCTTGGCATTCTTCTTAATGACTTCGGATTTTCTTTTCACGTGCTAATGCTGACCGAGACGTGGTTTATGCAAGAATCAGATGTTTTGAACTTTGATAATTATTCGACATTTTATTTAAATCGCTGCTCAAGGCGCGGTGGCGGAATAGCTATGTATGTAAGAAAAGAAACTCAGTGCAGTCTCATGACGGACATTACTTCTATGACTAAAAATTACGAATCCCTATGTGTGAAACTCGGAAACACTCTACTTGTAGTATTGTATAGACCTCCAAATGGTGATTCATCTGCTTTTTGGAGATTTCTTGAAAGAGTATTTCAGTTAGTTGGTGAAAACGGTTAGAGTTTAATTTTGGGTGGTGATTTTAATATAGATATGAGTTGTGCTACCGCTTGTCAAGTTGAGTTTTCTTCTTTGTTTCAATCTTACGGTTTTTCTAATGTGATCACGCATCCTACTCGAGGGACGTCACGCAGTAAAACGGTTCTTGACTTATTTATTACAAACATACCTCTGACCCGGATTACCGCTGGTTTTGTGTGCTCTGATATCAGTGATCATTTTCCAATTTATATTTTTTCTGATTTCGAAAACCTAGAAAAACCGTGTCATAATAGTGCATTTTTTTCTCCGGTTGTTAACGCGGAAACGGTAGGTATGTTTAGACACCGTGTGGAATCTCAAAACTGGGACGGGATACTCTCAATGGATTCGGCCGATGAAGCGTATGATTGGTTTATTAATACGTTTTGTCTATTATATAAAGAATGTTTTAAACTTCGAAAACTAACGCCACACAAAAAGTCTAGAAAACCGTGGATTACCAGAGATATACTAAAAATGATAACAAATAAAAACAAGCTTTATGAGCGTTTCGTGCGGACGAAAGACCTCGATGTGCTTAAAATGTTTAAAAAGTGTCGGAATGAAGTAACTAGTATGTTAAGAAAAGCAAAAAGTGCATATTACTATAAAATATTTTATAATGAAAATGGAAGTGACGTTATCTGGAAAAAAGTTAATAATATCCTAAATCGTAACGGTAAAGCAAACGCTATCAAAGAACTTGTAATAAATGTAGAACTTTCAATGAAGTAGAGTTAGCAAATAAATTTAATGACTATCTTACGAATCTATTTTCCCCTGTTCAGTTACAAAGTGGTGATCTTTGTTTAACTCAACGCATAGCAGAAAACTGCTTCTTATTTCCTACTGATGAGTGTGAAGTACGTTCGGTGTTTTTAAACCTCAAAAACAGTAAATGTGTTGATTTTAATGGTATACAGGTGCAGCCGGTAAAATATGTGATTGACATCATTACGCCGTACCTCACACATATTTTTAATTTGTCGCTCTCGACTGGCGTTTTTCCAAAGGGTATGCAGATTGCGAAGGTGTCTGTTTTATATAAGTCTGGAGATAGAAATGACATGTCCAATTGCAGACCAATTTCAGTCTTACCCGTTTTTTCTAAGGGCTTAGAGAAGATTATACACGCTAGACTTAACAACTTGTGTGAAAAAAATTCGATATTTACTGATTTTCAATATGGCTTTCGGAAAGGTCGCTCTACTGAACTAGCTCTTCTACAGCAAAAAGAAATTATTCTAAATAATATAGAAAACAAACTCTTAACGTTGGGGATATTTATCGATTTTTCAAAAGCTTTCGACCGGATAAATCATAAAATTCTATTTAAAAAATTAAATTTCTATGGCATTCGAGGGCATTCTCTTGTTTTAATTGAAAGTTACTTAAGCGGTCGATGCAAACAGTTGAAATTAATAGTTTTTCTTCTATGCTGAAAGCAGTCCGAACAGGGGTACCTCAAGGTAGTGTCTTGGGGCCACTGCTTTTTAATTTATTTATAAATGATGCAGTCGCTATTGCAAGTAACGCCTCATTTGTCATGTATGCCGACGATACTATTATATTTTTTTCAGGGAACAATATTGATATAATGATAGCCGATGCAAACACATGTCTGCAAAAAGCTTAGTTAATGGACTGTCTCAAATTCCCTAAAAATAAATGAAACCAAAACAAAAGCCGTTATCTTTAAATCAAAAGGGAGAGTGTGCAATCCTAATGTAAAGTTAATGTTGAATTCTTCGGAAATTGAATTTGCAATCACTGTTAAAACTTTAGACATAATTTTTCATGAACAAATGTTATGGGACTCCTATATTCGAAATCTTACACTTAAGCTTTCAAATATCGTAGGAATTCTATATAAGCATCGCCATACATTACATTCTAGTATTAAACTCTTAATTTATAATGCATTGTTCAATTCTCGTATATCCTACTGTAACCTGGTGTGGGCAACCACGACCAGTACAAACCTTAATAAACTTTTTTTATTGCAGAAGAGAGCAATTCGAGTCGTAGCCAATGCGTCGTATTACGCACACACCGTTCCACTTTTCTGTAAGCATAAAGTAATAAAAATACAAGAATATTACAAATATAAGCTTGCGACAGTATACGCGGCATCCCTTAAGTATTTTAACCACCCATTACTGCGGTTTTCTAGACTAACTGTTAAAAATACGGTATACGAAGTACGTAGCGCCGGGTCCCTGAGAGTACCTGGTCCTAGAACAAATTATGGGGATTCAAATGTTACTGCATACATTGCTAACATTACTGAACTTTTTAAGAGACCCCCATGTATGTCTTGATGCACTAAATAAGAAAACAATACGCACAATATTCACTTCTAACTTTTAATCTTTTTTCTCCTGCATAGAACTGCCTGTTTTGTTTTTTCGCCTTTAAAATGTTTGTGTTAACGTTTCCTGTCTGCCGATCTGCCGATAGGGGGCAGGGGCTTTGTCAAGCTGCACATTTTGCAGCTTTTTTCCCTGTCTCCGTCACCCATATGTACAAATGGGAGTAAATAAAAATGAATTGAATTGAAATATTTGCCCGCTATGGTTTACCTCTAGAAGTTTGCACGGATGGGGGCCCAAAATTTTCCTCGAAAGAATTTAAGGATTTTGGTGCACGTTATGATTTTCGGCATACTGTTTCAAGTCCAATATTTCCAAGCTCTAACGGTCTGGCTGAAAAAGGTGTACAAGTTGTCAAGCGTGTATTACGCAAAACAGAGTGTGCCAAAGAAGACTTTTGGTTGGGCCTCCTCAACTACCGGGCAGCTCTCCGTGAAGATGGCCGCTCACCCGCAGAACTACTGATGGGCCGAGAACTACGAACCCTACTTCCCGACTTCACCGCGTCTCCCGCATCTCCGGTCAGAAAGCACGTCCAGAACGAGACGAAAGGAAGACAGCTAGCTCCTCTTCAGCAGGGAGACATGGTGCGAATCCTTAACAACGGGGGATGGGAGCGTAAAGTACAAGTGCAAGGCTTGGTGGCCCCAAGGTTATACACGGTGCTTACCGAGGACGGCCGGATTCTCCGCCGTAACCGACAGCATCTTCGAAAGACACCGGAAGGATTCTCCATCTCCATCAACGACAGCGACTCAGAGGACGACAACGACGATTGCTTGCCACCATCAAGAGATGGATCACAGCCCCCCTCACCACCAGAGCCTCCTCGGAACCAGGCGTCGTCTCACCACCAACCTTACCCGTCCTTGGGCAGGCTTCATGAGGAGCAGGACCTCAGTCCAATATACCTAAAAGGCTGCCACAACGCCTGGGCTACATAAAAGGCTTCCAACAGGCAGAACTAATCTAAAAGAGTACAGTAGAACTTTGTTCCTTCAAAGAAAGGGCGATGTACCATACGCTAGCGGGAGCAACACTGCGTGCACGCAAAGAGACAAAAGGAGCGCGCGCTCAAAAATAAAGAAGTTGTTCTTGTTGCGGGTACTGATCGTGAACACACTACGTTTAGACTGTGAAGTTCGTCGTTCTACAAGACTGCTCCAGAAACATTATCCTCTGAATGGACTTTCTCTGCGACTATGGCGCCGTCATCGACCTGGGAACAAACCGGCTGACGCTACGAAAACCTCCTCCACCACCGGAGGAACAGAAAGCGACGCCATCCGCGGGCCGAGTCTTTGCAAACCACGTAAACTTACCACCACGGTCGAGTGTTTTCGTGCTCGTCGGGATCGATGAAGCTTGCTGGGGTGATGTCCTTCGCGAGGGGAGCCTCTAGTTGATCCTGGGAAGAAGAATAGGCGTCGCAAGAGGAGTAGCTGAACTTCTGGATGGCCGGACTGTGGTCCTCGTGACGAACTTCTGAAATGCAACGCAAGACCTCTCGAAAGATGCAGCCGTGGGCGACATCGAGGAGCTCCAGCACTCCGCCCAAATTGCCGCGATTACTGAAAAGTCCCCTCCAACCGAGGAACACAGTACGCCGCCAGTGCAGGTCGACATCGACCCTAAGCTTCCGGGCCCGAAACGACGGCAGCTGATTAAACTCCTCGACGAATACCGCGACTGCTTTGCGACGTCATCGAAGGTGCGCCAAACCGCCGTTACGAAGCACGGCATCGTTACCGAGGACGACGCGCGCCCTGTGCATTGATCGCCGTACAGAGCCCCCGCTAAAGAAAGGGAGGTGATTCAGGAGCAAGTTCAAGAGATGCTGAACGACGACATAATCCAATCTCCAAGCAGTCCGTGGGCCTCTCCAGTCGTCCTGGTTAAGAAGGACGAGGCGCTTAGGTTCTGCGTGGACTATTGGCAGCTGAATGCGGTGACGAAGAAAGGCGTCTACCACTCCCCCGCATCGACGACACTCTAGACCGGCTGCGCCACTCTCGATATTTCTCATCGATGGACCTCAAGAGCGGCTACTGGCAGATTCAAATCGACGAACGGCACCGAGAGAATACAGCCTTTTTCACGCCGGATGGACTGTACGAGTTTAAGGTGATGCCCTTCGGACTATGCACGGCGCCAGCAGCTTTCCAGCGTGTCATGGTCACCGTACTGGCAGGGCTGAAGTGGCAGAGCTGTCTCGTCTACCTTGACGACGTCGTAGTATTTTACCTGACTTCGACGAGCACTTGCGACGACTCTGCGCTGTTCTCCAAGCCATACAGACCGCCGGGTATTTTTTTTTTATTTATCAATACTATTATTTCAATACATGGAATATAATAGGAGTGGCACAAGAATGAAGCACTATGCAAGATGCTTGCAATGTAAGTGTAGGCCCCCGGCACCAGAATGCCGCGAAAGAAACTCTGAGCTACAAAATTGACAGCAGTGTGTCGGCAAGTATACACATAGCAGTACATGAACAATTACATAAAAGATTATTTTGCAGACAGTAGCAAATATGACACAAGAGTTTTAACAGTGGAACGCCTTTGACAGCGAGGCGCCGATTGCAAAAAGAAAATCATATTTATACAGTTGATAACAGTTGCTCAAGAAACGAGGAAACACACTCACAATTGACTATATCTCGAGGTAGTTTGTTCCAATCGGATACAGTACGCGGAAAAAAAGAGTACTTAGACGCATCTACCCGAGAGTGATATCCAATAATTGTTTTCGGGTGTGTGAATCGAGTGTTGGTCCTTTGGGAAAAAACGATATATTTATCTTGAGGTATTCTTATGGCTCCTTTCACGATTAGATAAAGCATTTTTAACCGGGCTATCTTTCTTCTGGATGACAGCGGTGTTAAATCCGTTTGAAGCATTAATTTTGATGGTGAGTTCTTTCTTCCGAATTTGTTAAAGATAAACCTAAGAGCTTTTCTCTGAATCATCTCTAGTTTGTTTACGTTCTTTTGTGTGAAGGGGTCCCAAACGACGCTGGCATATTCAAGAATTGGTCGGATTAAAGTTTTATAAGCAAGCAATTTTGTAGAAGGCGGTGCACCCGGCAAGGTTCGTTTCAGAAACCATAACTTCCTGTTGGCTCTCTTTACGATGTAATCAATGTGAAGGTCCCATTTAAGTTCAGAAGAAAAAATGACGCCTAGATATTTGAAGGTTGTTACCTTGTTTAGTTTGTGACCAGATAACTCGTAATTGAAGTCAAGGGGGAGTTTCTTACGTGAAATAGTCATACACACACATTTGTTTTCATTTAATGTCATTTGCCAATCGCTGCACCACTTGTAAATTTTGTTTAGGTTATGTTTAATGCTATCTGGGCGTTGCGCGATTTTACTTCAGAATATAAGACACAGTCATCTGCGAACAATTTTATGCGAACATTTATATCGATAATTATATGATTGATGAATATTAAAAACAACATGGGTGCCAGAACTGTCCCTTGAGGTACTCCCGAGGTTACGGGCGATGTAACTGAAGCTTTATTGTTGTATGTTACGAACTGTTGCCTTCCCTTTAGGTAGTGTTCAAACCATTTCAATAATGAGTCAGATTTAAGAACAACGTTTAATTTAGCGAGAAGTTTGTCGTGGGAAACCTTGTCGAATGCCTTCGCGAAGTCTAGAAATATGATATCAACTTGAGAACGTTTATTTATACACTCACTAAATTCATGTGTTGTTTCCAGTAGTTGCGTTACGGTTGAAAGGCCTTTTCTGAAACCATGTTGTTCTTTTGTTAATAACGAGTGGTTTTCTAGATGATTAGTAATATGTGAGCATATGATATGTTCTAGAATTTTGCAACACTGTGACGTTAATGAAATTGGTCTATAGTTCGCAACGTCTGTTTCATTTCCGGATTTAAAGATAGGAACGATTCTCGAAACCTTCCAATCATCAGGCAGGGACCCGAGCAATAAAGATTGTTGAAAAATAATGCGAAGGTATTTAGAGATCCACTCCGCGTAGCGTTTTAGGAATGCTGTGGGAATCATGTCGGGACCGGGGCTTTTTTTTTCATCAAGGTTTAGTAAAAGAGCCAGTATACCTTCTTCAGAAATGTGCAGCTCGGCAATCCTTGGAATATGATCTAAACTTTCGATTGGTGGCAACGAACGATTATCAGAGGTAAAGACTGATACAAAGTTACTATTTAGAGCCTCTGCAATAAGAGACGCTTCTTGGGTGAAATTACCGTGAATTAAAAAGTTATTTGATATTTTTCGTTTAGGTTGAAGGTATCTCCAGAATTTTTTTTGGCGAGGATGACAAAAAATTTGGTAGTGTATAGCTGTAGTATGTTGACTTTGCTGAGGACACCATTTCTTTATGGGTTTGGTTCAATTTGCAAAGACGTTGTTTATTTGCCAGGGAAGGGTTCCTCTTTATGTTTTTCCGTAGCCGGGAAATTTTGCGGCCGATATGAATAATCTCACGCGTGATCCAGGGGTTCTTCTTGTTTATTTTTTTGTGTTTTGTTGGAACATATTTAGCAACGCAATCTTCAATTATTCCTTTAAATGAGTTCCACAAGTCGTTCATGCACACATTCTGAGTTTCTGAAAGCTGCCGAAATGAATCGAGGGAGAGTTCTAGGTGATCTAATATAGACACGTCGTCCGCATTAAGAAAGTCATAAACGGGAACAGTGCATGTCGAGTTACGGTACGTCATGTTTAATGGAAGAGAAACGACCACCATTTTATGGTCGCTAATACCATCGCAAACATCAGTGGTACTATTTTCAGAGAAGTCGTGGCTCACAAGAACAAGATCCAGTATAGATTGTGAAGAACCCTGAAGTCTTGTGGGTTCATATACGAGTTGATCGAGATCAAAAGTGAAAGCGATATCAAGTAGCGCTTCTGAACTTTCGCCCCCACCTTCAAGCCGTCAAAGTGCCGGTTCGCCTATGACGAACTGAAATTCCTAGGCCACATGGTTAGTTATGAAGGCGTTCGCCCAGACCCCGAGAAGACTCGCGCCGTCGCGGCATTTCCAGCGCCGACAGACAAGAAGGCCGTGCGAAGATTCCTTGGACTTTGTGCTTACTATCGTCGCTTCGTTCGGGATTTCGCAAGGATTTCCGCACCGCTTACAAACCTCACGAAGGACGCAGAGAAGTTAGAATGGGCCGACGAGCAGCAGCAAGCACTCGACGAGCTGAAGCGAAGACTCCAGACTGCTCCTGTCCTTGGACACTTTGATCAGGATGCGGAAACCAAGGTTCACACGGCCGCTAGTAATGCAGGACTTGGAGCGGTACTAGTTAAAGTGCAAGAAGGCACTGAGCGAGTCGTCGCCTACGCAAGTCGAACGCTGTCCAAATCAGAGAGAAATTACTCCACGACTAAAAAAGAATGTCTTGCGGTCGTCTGGGCAATCACGATGTTCCGCCCGTACCTGTACGGGAGCCCGTTCCGCATAGTCACACACCATCACTCGCTCTGTCGCCTTGCGAACCTCAAAGACACTCCAGAATGCCTCGCTCGATGGAGTCCTCGACTATAAGAGTTCAACATGACTGTAGTGTACAAGTCCGGCCGCAAGCAGAGCGACGCCGACTGCCTGTCCCGGGGCCCCTGTCGAGATACCTTCCGGCAGCAGCAGAGGCGTTTATTGAGAGAGTTTGGCCATACATTGGTTTGAATAGGCGAGCATCTTCGGGCCAACCACAGCCGCGAAGCAGCCCGTAGCAGTGGTCGTGTACTGTAAATATGTGACACGACTAATTTAAGCCGTTTTAGTGTCGCTACAGTAAAAATGTTTAACTCTCGGTGACTGAAAACTTTGCGCAGGTAAGGTTTTCGTCACTCAAATATTCAAGTGTAGAATAAACGAACGTACGCTCCAAGCCACGGCCGACTATACTCTGTTTCATACTTAGTGTGCAACGCTGACAAAGCTACTGGCGCGAGCGTGTGGCTTCGTCTATGGTATTGTTGCGCGAGAACGCGTGCAAATGATCAACGAGATCAAGCCCCGTGCTCGCGCCAGTAGCTTTGAAAGCGTTGCACGCTAAGTATGAAACAGAATATAGGGTGCCTAGATGTATGTCCGTCTCAAGGTGAAGAACTCCACTGTTGCCCTGAATGTGACAGCGCGTGACGCTCTGGCGCACTCGGTGCGTGACTTGAGCGGTAAAATGGCGGCTATGCATTAGCCGAAGCTACGTAGCTGAGTGACACCGGATCGCGGGCACTTCAAAATGCATAAAAAAACTATTGGGCAGAAAAATGGCTGAGATGTCACCACTCAAAGAAAAGCGCGTGTGTAGGAAGGCACTCTAGGACCGACTTTTTAGAAACAGCGTCTCAGCTGAGACGGGGTGAGAAAGCACTGCCAATGCCAGCGCACGAGCCGAGCGGGACTCCGCGTCTCAAGACACTCGCGCGCCCCACCCTTTGCACTGTTTTCTTTCAGCCTGTCTGAGCTGAGACGCTGTTCTAGAAAGCCGGCCTAGAGCAAACTGTCACCGATACTCCATCTGCACAAACATCAGCAATGCAGACAAAGGCATGGGCACGAGCGCGTGGCTTTGAAAAGTGCCTCCTATGCACGAGTTCTCTTACAAACAAAAGCATTTCGCTGAGCTAGGCTCACGCGCCTGTGCCTTTGTCTTTACTGCAGACATTTGTAAGATGGAGTAGAGAGGCCGAGGTTGAACGCTTCTATTTCATGCTCTAAATGTTGTTTGCAATATCGTGACGTCGCAGTCTCCTCATTGGTCGACGCTGTGTCGTACCTTTAGTTTACGCTTTAACCGCGGTAGGAGTTTCCGGCGCTGGCGGCGGCCTTTGCTCCGCCCATTGTCCAAACTCTCCTAATATACGGCTCTGGGCATCAGCGCCGGCAATGACGACGAGTGCTTCCTAGGAGAAATGACCACCAACGGCCTGGCACGACGTCAACGAGGCTATCCTGAGCTGCGCGCATTAATTGAGCACCTGGAAGGGGGTGGGAGTACTGTGCCCCCTGTTTTCTCGCGAGTCCTGCCGACCTTCCCCAGGTAGCACGCCAGAAAAATGCCCAATTTGGGCAAAGGTCTGGCAAACTAAGGGCCCAACTTTGGCGCAGTTAGGTTTTTGCACCATGGCACTCATCAGTGCCAAAGTACGGTGCCTAACTATAGCCTTAGTTGGGCGATCCTAGGGCATGCCAAAGTTTGGCTCTTCTCTGGTACGCCAGAGGAGTGCCAAAGTTGGTGCCATACTTGAGCCATAACTGCCATAGTAAATCCTAATCTGGGAATGCGGGGCATGCCAAGTTTTGGCGTTTCTCTGGTCCGCCAGAGGAGCGCCAAAGTTGGTGCCATACTTCAGCCATAACTGCCAGAGCAACGCCTAATTTCGGTATTTGGGACGTGCCAAGGTTTGGCGTTTCTCTGGTCCGCCAGAGGAGCGCCAAAGTTGGTGCCATACTTCAGCCATAGCTGCCAGAGTAACGCCTAATTTCGGTATTTGGGACGTGCCAAAGTTTGGCTTTTCTCGGGTCCGCCAGAGGAGCGCCAAAGTTGGTGCCAGACTTGAGCCATAACTGCCATAGTAAATCCTAATCTGGGAATTCGGGGCATGCCAAGGTTTGGCGTTTCTCTGGTCCGCCAGAGGAGCGCCAAAGTTGGTGCCATACTTCAGCCATAACTGCCAGAGCAACGCCTAATTTCGGCATTTGGGACGTGCCAAGGTTTGGCGTTTCTCTGGTCCGCCAGAGGAGCGCCAAGGTTGGTGCCATAATTCAGCCATAACTGCCAGAGCAACGCCTATTTTGGGTATTTCGGACACGCCAAAGTTTGGCGCTTCTCTGGTACGCCACAGGAGTGCCGAAGTGTGCCATACTTGAGCCATAACTACCAAAGCAACGCCTAATTTCGATATTTCGGCCTCGCCGAGTTTGGCTTTTCTCTGGACCACCACAGTTGTGCCAAAGTAAGTGCCAGACTTGAGCCATAACTGCCGCAGTAAATCTTAATTTGTCGATTCGGGGCATGCCGAAGTTTGGCTTTTCTCCCCACTGAGGTGCCAAATAAGTGCCAAAAGTGGCAAAGAAAGCCGAGAGGCCAGCCCGAGTTGCGAATATCTCTATTGTGTCACAGAAGTGCTCTTTCATGCGTCCCAGAAGAGAAATAAATTAAATAAGCGTTGGAAACACGATGGTAAGATGTCATCACCTCCGTTCCCAAGCAGCACGGCAATACTTTGCAGTATCGTGCCAGTGCCGGCCGAAAGTCGGTTCCAATATCGCTCAACCGTCCAGTTTTGCACCACCGTTTTATACCCGGCAGGTATTGCCGTACAGCTGTTTCGCCCCGGCCTAGCGTTCGCGCAATATTGTGCGAAAACTCTACGATGCGTCTGTTTCGTATTGGCCGAACGTCGTGCAAGTGTGTGTACGTTGCATGTCATTTGTTGCATATCCAATCACTTCTACGGACAAGCAAATTTGTTTTCGATCGCTCCAAGAAGTTTATTAAACAACTATCATCATTGCACACAGTGTATTCTCAACATATTTACAAAGGTCACACTTCTCTGTAAAACGAAAAGCAAATTATAAAATACAATTAACACTGTCCTCATGCCAAGCAAAACTCATGACACAAAAACCGCGGAGATTGAGAGGGAAGCAGGACGACTATCAGAATCATGCTTGCAGTGCACTTACTAATAAAAGAGCGATATCATGTAATCCTTGATAGATGCATAATCCAACTCAGCACCCCACAAACACATCCAAGGATTCGAGGACTGACGTCTCGGCGTCGGCGAAGAGCAGTTTTTGTCGAAGCGTGTCCAACAAACACATCACAAGTATTCCACGAACTCCGGTGCAAAAAATGGCTGTTACCGAAAAATTGGCATGGACGTGTTCCGACCGTTTACGACGAAAAAACAAAACCGCGTCTGCAACGCACGAAAGCAGCAGAACACTGAAGAGCAGTTCGAAAACCGGACCTACGTGGCCCGCTTATTTCTATAACTAGGCAAACGACGAAAAACGACAGCCCCAGAGATCCCATCAGCGTGACAGAGAAAGTCACGTGAAAAATTTTCGTCCAAACGTTTTCGTCCTACGCGTCCTACGTAGAGAGGTCACGCTGGGTCACGCGTTTCGCTTCACCCTTTTGATTTGCTTAAAGCGGCTGTCGCGCTCGCTGACAGCCACACGAAGACACAAAAGCAGGTGGGGAGGATTTGCAAAAGGCGAGGTCGAAGGAGAATCAACAACGCATAAAAGGAAAGGCCGCTTCTGCCGGTGACCTAGTCGCCTTGCCAAGTCTGTCAGCGTTCGGCTTCCATTGAGGGCCTCAGAAAGATAATCTCCTTTCTTGAGAGCGAAATGGACGGGTTGGTTATGTTCTTCGGGCTTGTCGCCATCCGATAGGCCTCAATTATTTCTGTCCCCACTCGCTCGCAGTGGCCTCCCATGGCTGTTGTGCCGGTGAAATTAGGAGCGCAAAAATACTCCAGAAGCCGGGCGAAGACATGATAAATGTAATAAAAAAAACGGCTTGACATAACAAAAATAACAATTTAATTAAACGTTTCGCCTCCCATGCGGGAGGCACCTTCAGTAGAGCGCAGAGCGAGTGAGAGTCGCACAAAAAAGTTCGGCTATTTAGGCATAAAGTTTGTGTACACGTCCGGCAGGGGGCCACGGTTCTTGTTTACCAGCGATGAATCACTTCCGCGTTTGTCGTTCTGGATGAACCAAGATTCCAGCAGCTTCCTCGGTCCCCACCTTTTATCCCTCGCCTCGTCAAAGTCAAATTGGTGTCCTGACGTCCATGCATGGTCGACGAGTTCGGACTTGAAGCGGGTGGCGTTCGTGGAATTGGCGACATCCCGTGCGTGTTCTTTTAGTCTTGTTCTTCTTTTTCGTTCCGTCTCTCCAATGTAGGAAGCGTCACATTCCTTGCACTGCACCTGGTAGATCACGACCCTTTCTGCCTCTGGCGGGGTCGGGTCTTTTGGCTTGGAGATAACATAGGCAATTGTTCTGTAGGGTTTGTATACAGTTCGTACCCCAACGGCCTAAGGGCACGTCCCAATGCCTCCGAAACCCCCTTAACGTACGGGATGCACACGACGTCACGTGTTCGTTCGGCTCGATCCGGGCGCCGACGGGACATTTGTTTCTTAACGCGATTGATAAACCGGTCGGGGTAGTTACGTTTCTTCAAAGCCTCCCGCACATGGCTAAGTTCTTGATCGCTAAGTGTTGAGTTAGATGGGACTGTTTCTGAACGATGAAGGCAACGATCTTACAACTGAGCTTTTGTCTTGAGTAGGGTGATGAGAGTGGTAGTCAAGAAAGTTTTGTCTGTCACATGGTTTACGATATACGGATGTCTCCATCTTAAAGATTTCAATTATGAAGTCACGTTTTGGAACGTACCGTGGAGCAAGGGCATAGTCCAGTCCTTTGGATAGCAGAAATTGCAAGCCAGGGTTGGTAATAGTAACATAAGGTAAGTAACGCCAGAATTCCCTGCCATAAATAAAATGATTTGGCTAACGCCAATGTAACGCAAAATAGGTGCAAAGAGTTTTGCGATAGGAAGCGTAAACCGACAAAAAGGGGGAAAAAAAAGAAAGAAAGACTGAAGGAAAGGAAAAATTAGAAAAAAAATCTCTGGTGACGTGGCCAAAAAAAAAAAAAAATTCTGTTCATGTGATTTTTCTTGTCACGTGACCAAACAAAAAAATAAATAAATAAACGAAATAAAAAAAGAACACGAGAAAAAAAAACATCCCCTGCCCGGTTTCGAAGCTAGGCCCTCTTGATCGTGAAACTAGCGCGCTGTCCGTTGCGCCAACATAACTTTTTTTTTTCTTTCTTTATTGCAAGTTGCGCCAAGATAACTCTGCCTGTAATGCTAACGCATTCTCCCATCATAGGAGAAAGCTTAGTTGCCTTCGTAGTTTTTCATGCATGTGTTATTTTTATTTGTGGCAAGAGTTCACGTCCAGAATGCTTTTAGAGTTTTTGAGCAAAACGAGTTTTCTTCATCCGAGTCACCTTCTAGAACCAGTAGACCGCACTGGGTCGTCCGGCTAATCAAGCAGCTTTTTTCAAATTCTCTAACGTGCCCGTCCTCGGACCCAAGGTCGCCGTTTGACAAGCTTAACTTTTTTCCACCTTTTAGCCGGAACCCCCACGGCAGCTTTATCCGTCCCCACTCTCTCTCGAGAGGATGGCTCGCCCCGAGGCTGATCCCATTCTCTAGACGCTCTTTCCACCCAACGATGGCCCTTTCCCTCCCCGTCCCCCAGCTTCGGGAGAGAAGGTTCTTCTCTGTAGAACGTCCCGTTTGTACAGCGGCGTTTAAAGTTCAGACTGTCCTGTCTGTATCGCCCCTTTTGTGTCTCCACTTTTAATGTTTAAAAAAGTATCAACACGCTAAAATAGTACAATTTCCGGGATTTTATTTTCATTCCCCAAGTGTGATGCGGGAGCCGCGCCACGGAGCCCCGGTCGTTTCCGCTCTTTGTTATCGCTAGGATTCGACGGTGCTCAATCACAATGCAAGACACGCACAGAGCCACGCTCGCTTTTGCAATGCGCCGCCTAATAATGATATCTCTTGTGGAAACGTGCGTACATCCGTCTTGCGCAGTGTTAGCTCAATGGCTGCACTTTCTGTAAAGGCACATTCACACCGGGAATGTAAGCAGTCGCGCGATCCAACTAAATCGCATCGAAAAAAAAATAATAAAAGTAATTAGTTGGTCAATTTGGCGTGCGCGATGAGCGAGTCCAACGCCTTCATTGGCGAGTCGCTTCTCAAAAACTCTTGCTCCGAACGCCGTTGGTTGGCTCGGTTTCTCCGCGACTATACACCTTTCCAAAAAACACTCGACCCCAGGGGCAACAAACCGTTTTCGAGCCCAGTCATTGAGTTTGAGGCTAGACTCTCACCGGCGTCCCTCCTAACCCTAACCGAGTGGACTGCGATTTCAACAGGCGCAGCCTGCGTAGGCGCAGTTTCAAACGCTGCTGGCGGCTAAATTCTCGTATTTTCCCGCTATGTTTTGTGTTTCATGGTACATGTATATTCCCGAAGACATTAAGAAAGCATTGTTCCACATTTAAAAAAACAAAAAAAGCAAAAAAAAAAAAAAAAAAAATGTAAACCATTTTTGTTGGGTACGCGCGCGACCGAACGAATGCGACTGGAATGTATAGTTCTAGTCATTTGTTTTTTTCTCACGATAAGTTTTGACGGCGCCGCGGGATTCGCCGTATGTGAAACGACAAAGCGTTTTGCTGTCAAAAATAAATTGCAACCGAAAAGGGCCGAAAGTCATGCATTTTTCACGCTCACAAATAACGTGTTTACCGATGGACAGGACACGGACATACAATTCAGGAAGTGTTAACATCCGAACGATATATCGTACGTACCACACGATGCAGCGTTATCCGAAAATAATTTATTTGAGAAAGATCTAAAATAACACAGTCACAGTCGACGACAGTCACATCCTGACGATCGGACGGAGTCCGAGATGACTTCGTTTCGAGGCACGTTTCGGGGAGAGCTTCCTTTTTTCACAACCGCACCAAGGCAAAGAAACAAACGCGACTGACCCGTTTCTCACCCCAACCCGGACAACTACTTTTGGAGATGACTGAGGATTCTACGCGGATTATCTCTGGGAAGGGGGAGAACAATGTTCGCAAAATCGCGTCGAGGGTCTTTCGACGTCCTTCACCTCCGTCGCTTCCCGTGAATGTAAAGCAGAAAAACTTGAATGGCAGGCACTTACCAGCCTTATTTCTCACAATGGAGGATAACACAAGAAGAGTACGCAGCACGCATAAAAAAAATTAAGTGGAAACTTTCAAGACGGGCGAGAAAACCTCGAATGCAAAACCGCAAAAACGTAGGTAGAGAACCACGCTGAGCGGGTCTTCACAGTCCCAGAGAGCGGCAGAAAATTTCTAGCTGATAGAGGGTGCGAGAGTCGCGCCATCCGCATCAGCATCAGCAACATGGCGGCGGCCTAGGAGCGTTTTTTGGAAAGGTGTGTACAAGTCAAGAAGGTAGGAGAAGCTCCACCCACAAGCGTGATGCGCTCGTTTCAAATCTCTCCGCAGTCGAAAGAAGAGTTCTCTGGAAACACTCCTTGTTCCGCTTCAATGGATTCCAACTTGTCTCCGATCCCACTTTTTAAGAAAGCGGCCTTTCTATTTATCAGAGAGGGAACCGAGCCCCTGAAAGCAGCCTTTGTATCCATCGGGAGGGAAGCTAATCCCCGAAAGTCGCATTTGTTTCCGTCGGTGGGGGAGAACTCTAATCTCCCTCTCGTGCCTTTCAGAATGCTAAGTCAAAGTCGAAAGATAAAGCAAATATGTACATAAAGGCAAGCCCTTCCTCGCGCGTTGGCCGCGACGTCACGGAAACGGTGGGACGGTATTGGATGCGGAGGTGGCGGAGGGATATCTGATTCTCTTTGAGGGGCATTTGCCGCTACCTTCTTAACCTGTAACTGACTATAGAGTGCATCGTAAAAAGTCGGGTCAGCAAGCGACTCTTCAAAACCCGTCACTTTTTGCCCGCGATGGTCGCTTTTGCGATGAAAGTTATGGCGCGACTAGATCGCATCGCCGGTGTGAACGCGCCATAATGTCGAACCAGTCTCACGGCCCGTCCCGATATTGGCTTGTGTACCTACGCGCGAGTGCAACATCTGGCACAATTTGCGTTTGCAAAGCCTGCTCCAGCCGCGTCAAGACATTCAGCCAACCTTTGGACTGCTGAAATCAAGAGACACCCAAAATAAGATAAAGTTGCCAGCCGAATAAAACTTGATTTCTATTTAATTAAGATGAAGACCACCCGCGTACATCAAATACCTCATCAGCCGAACTCCAAGGCAGTAAGCCTAGTTCGGGCACTTGTTTGGCAACTTTGGCCCGCAGCTGCCAGATCACAGCCAAACTATCGGGGAGCGAAGCCTAACTTGGGCGCTCGTTTGGCGACTTGGGCCCAAAGATGCCAGATCTCAACCGAACTACAAGGTAGTAAGCCTAACTCTGGCACATTTGTGGCGATTTTGGCCCGAATGTGCCAGGTGACAGCCGAACTGTCAAAAAGTGAAGCCTAACTTTGGCATTAGTTTGGCGATTTTGGCCCGAAAATGCCAAAGCTCTGCCGAACTACAAGGTAGTAAGCCTAACTCTGGCACATCTGTGGCGATTTTGGCCCGAATGTGCCAGGTGACAGCCGAACTGTCAAAAAGTGAAGCCTAACTTTGGCATTAGTTCGGCGATTTTGGCCCAAAAATGCCAAAGCTCTGCCGAACTACAAGGTTGTAAGCCTAACTCTGGCGCATCTGTGGCGATTTTGGCCCAAATGTACCAGGTGATAGCGGAACTATCAAAAAGTGATGCCTAACTTTGGCATTAGTTTGGCGATTTTGGCCCAAAAATGACGAAGATCTGCCGAACTACCGGGCAGTAAGCCTAAATCTGGCATTTTTTAGGCTATTTAGGCCCGAAGATGCCAGACGAGAGCCGAACTACCCGGCAGCGAAGCCTAAGTTTGGCACTTGTTTGGCGAATTAGGGCCAAGATACCCAGACTGTTGCCAAGGGAGGTCAGGTTTGGCACTACTTTGGCTTCTTTGGGCTTTTTAATGCCCTAAACTGCCAGACGCAAGCCAAGTTTTGGCCCAGAACTCGGTGCTGCCTGGGTCGTCATTCGACAAGGTGTACTCTACAAAGAGAACTTCGGGGACAACAACTCGCCGTGGCTGCTGGGAATCCCGACCGACCTTTGAGGGGAGATCTTTCAATCCTGCCACGACGACCCGACGTCCGGACACCTCGGTTATGGCGAGTTCACACTGGAAGCGGATCCGGAAACGCGAAGCGGATCCGCGCGTTCTGAACCGCGAAGCGGCTAGGATCGAGCGGTTGGAGCGCGTTTTTGCCAACCGCTTCGGGACCGATTTCTCCCAACCGCTTTCACCCACCGCAAACCGGCAACCAATCACAACGCGACGCTGACGTGACGTCAGTGACTTTCGAAATAAGATGGCACCTGTCGCTGGTGGGGCGTACAAGGCGCTGTAGTCCTAGCGTAACAGCAGACAAATCACCGGAGAAACGCGATGTCCACGTCCGTCACTTTAATCCGCCGCGAAAAGAGTTCACTCGTAATCTTAACGCGCTCCGCACCGGTGATTGGGTTCGGGTAAGAGTTTGTTTATTATTCCGGGTGCCACAGCGCGAAGCTCGCTGCCTTGTTAGTCTCTGCCCGTGGAACGTCGGAACTCGCCCCCGATCGACCGAAATGTCAGCTTTTGTACCCACTAAGATAGTCGCGTGAACTTTTCAATGCTTTCTACACCGTGCATGACCACCGCGAAGGCCGATAGAGACGTCATGAGCCTGATTGCGTAACCAACGCACGCACTACCGCGGAGCGGGCAGGGTACCTGCGCTAGCTCGACCTGTAACGTTTAGCACTAACAAAAGAAATAAAGGAAACCTACCCAAGGAATAAAGTGTACGTACCAGACAATGCAGAGGTAATTCATACGGCGTTTATTTGAGCTTAATATCAAACAAATAGTAGACTCGATCGACGGGCGAGTGACGAGAGGAGAGTCCGCCACCAACGAAGCGACGACCGGCTAGCACCGGACACATTCCCACGCACCACGGTCCACCCCACCTCTCACAGCTTCGAAAATGATAAGAGCGAATGAGGGGGGGAAACTGGCCCTCTATCCCGAAAACAAGGCCAGCTATTCATGAGGGAAGGGTCCACTTCGAAGAAAAGGTAGGGGGCATTTTGTTCTGGGTCAGCAAGGCACGTCTAGCTGGGCTTTGCTTGTGAGCGAAGTCGAGGCAATCACAGGCAAGGTTCACGGGTCCAGGCTTCTTTTTTCGCTGCCTGAACACGTGATGCGTGCGAACGTCCCGGAGAAAAATCTTCTGAGTGCAAAAATAGCAATATTTTGGCTTTAGAACGTCGATTAAAGTGGATTGTGGATTTTAAAACAGGGTTGCCAAACGCAAGTCTCAAAAGATCACGCGTGATCGCCGAGAAACCGTCAACCGCCTCTCGGTGTGTCTGAGCGGGGTCTCTCGCGAACCGCGTCCGCAACCGCTTCGTGAACGCAGATCCGCTTCCAGTGTGAATGCGGCATTACAGTCAGACGCTGGCCCGCATTTGCGAAAAGTATTACTGCCCCAAGCTCCCCAATACCGTCCATGTGTACACCCGATCTTGTCACGAGTGCCAGCGACGCAAGAAACTGCCGACAAAGCCGGCAGGTCTCCTGCAATCAATTCCTCCACCAACTGCACCGTTCCAGCAGATCGGAATGGATCTACTTGGTCCTTTTCCGCCGTCAACCTTGGGGAACCGTTGGATAATCGTCGCCACAGATTATCTCATGCGGTACGCAGAAACGAAAGCCCTTCCGTCGGGAACAGCGGCGGAAGTCGCCAAGTTTTTCGTCGAATCTATTCTCCTTCGACATGGTGCCCCCCGAGGTCTTGATAACCGACCGAGGATCATCGTTCTTGGCTCAGCTCGCGCAAGAGATCTTTCGGTTCAGCCACACCAGCCATTGTCGGACCACCGCGTACCATCCGCAGACCAACGGGCTAACGGAACGGCTCAACAAGACGATCGCCGACATGATCTCCATGTGCGTCGAAGTAGAGCACAAGACGTGGCAAGAGGTATTACCCTACGTTATGTTCGCCTACAACACCATCTCAAGAAACAATCGGGTTTACACCATTCGAGCTGGTGCATGGCAGAAAAGTGGCGACCATGCTGGACGCGATGCTGCTCTATAAGCCAGTGGATGACGGATGCGACGATGCCCATGCGGTCAGTCAGAGAGCAGAAGAGGCACGCCAACTAGCCCGCCTTTGAATCCACGGTCAACAGCGTGGCGACGCTCGCCGGTACAATCTTTGTCGCCGCGCCGTCCACTTCCAGTCCGGAGACAGAGTTTGGGTGTGGACGCCGATTCGTCGCCGCGGTTTCAGCGAAAAACTGCTGAAGCGCTACTTTGGGCCTTACAAGATCATCCGACGCCTCGGAGATCTGAACGACCATCAACAAGGCGTCATCCGCGACCCGAGGTGGTGCACGTCTTCCGGCTTTAGCCGTATTACGAACGATAGAACTTTCCACTCTCGTCGGCGAGTGAACTGTGAACTGTAAACTGTGAACTGTGGCTCGCGATTCTGCAGTCCTTTTGTTGTGGATTTGTTGCTTCGTTTCGTGCTGCATCGGGACGATGCACCTTTTTAAAAGGGGAAATAATGCCGCGGGCGCAGCTGACCAAGTAGGCAGCGCGGCCGTGGCGTGAGGAAGAAGAAGACGCCGTTGCGAACGGGCGTGGAAAAATGCTCTCTGGTGGAAACACCGCATCGGCCACTGGTCGAGTTATTTCTAAGTCTTCGGATGTCGTCTCCAACGAATATAAGTTCATACTTCCACGTCCTCAACTCCGTATTTCTCCACGCCGATCTTACTGCTAGGCCATACACGGCCCCGGACTTTCGAGACGCCATCAAAGATGTTATCGACCTGCAAGATGTCAAAGTCACCGGACAATTTCAGATGAGTCATGTGTGGATGGTGACCTGCGTCAACGCCCTCGCCAAAGAAAAGCTTTGCAGTCGTGGTGAGTTGGTCGTTAAAGGCAAGAAGTGCCTTGTCCTTGACCCGGACACCCGGGACCTCAAGATCAAGCATATTTGGCTTCCGGACTACCTCGAAGATAGGCGTATTATCGAAGCTCTGGCGCCTTACGGCACAGTCCGCAACATCAGCCGAGAGAAGTGGCGGTTCCCCGGCATGGAGCACATGGCCACCCTCAACAGGGAAGTTAACATTACCCTGCATGAAGGAATCACCACAGAGAGAATTCCATTCCTACTTAAAGTGTATGGATGTCAATCGCTCATCCTTATTTCAGGAAGACCTCCCTTGTGCCTCAAGTGCAACAGGGTAGGACACGTCCGCCGACAGTGCAGAACACCGTGCTGCTCGGAATGTAAACGCTACGGACACACCGCAGACGACTGCGTCACAACTTATGCAAGCAAGCTTCGCGGAACGATATCCCAGGACAAAGAGGAACGCTCTGAGCTCTTGATGGATGTCTCGGAGGTTGCCGATGCTTCCGGGCACACACCACCCGCAGAAGCTTTTAAGAGCCAAGCCGAAGTTGACCTTCCAGCAGCAGTGACCGACCCCCAAACCACGGAAAACGATCCAGAACTCCTCCCTGAACCATACCCCCCACCAGACGATGATGACGACAACTCGTCCACAACCACGGTCGTCGGGGAGGATGCTACAGCAAGTGGAGACGACACCACCACCACCTTTGAGGTAGCACCAACGACCATCGGGTTGGAGGCAGACGCGCTGAAGCCGCAAGATCTTTCAGAAGGACTCGGCTATTAGTCTGACACTGTTGTAGCTGATGAAGGGGCTGTTGCAAAATCGAGAAAAGAAAGAAAACAGGTAGGAACCAGACACCAGCTGTATCGAAAACAAAGTAGCCATAAGACGCTTGAAGATGGTCATGAGGGGCTTTAGTTCACCCTAATGCCAATCATAAAATCCGCCCTGCCTTTGCATTTTTTAACGTTAAATGTAAGGGGCTTAAGGTCTAAAAGGAAACAGTACCAACTTTTAAGGCTCTTGAATCACGAGCATGTTGATATAGCCGCAATACAAGAAACGAAATTGTCATCAGATGAAGACGTGGCAGAGGCTTTATAGCCTTTTCGGAAGGACTTCGAAATATGTGTGAGTCAAGCAGTAGGCCTTTCTGCCGGTTGTTTTCTGTTTCTTCGTAAAAAGCTTGGGTATTCGTCTGTTTCCTTGACCAGAGACCAGGAAGGGCGTCTCATTTTATGTGACCTTTCTTTAAGACAGATCAACTGGCGTTTTATTTGTATATATGCTCCTAATTCGGTGAATGGAAGGACCTCTTACTTCCAGTTTCTAGCTCATTTTCTGAACACCGACAAAACAGTTGTACTAATGGGAGATTTTAATTGTGTCTGTAGCGCAGAAGACCGTGCGCTACAGCAGACACGGTATGACAAAAGCTCTGCGTTACTGATTGACATACTACAGGAGCGCAACCTTGTAGATGTGGCATGTCGGAAAGACCAATCAATACGCTTTACTTACTTTCAAGGTGTTTCACACGCTCGTCTTGATAGAATATATGTGTCAGGCGATGCATTTAATTTAATGAGGAACTATAGCGTTAAACCAGTGTTCTTTTCTTACCATTGTTTAGTTTCTGTTAGCTTCGGGACCAAAACTCAGCGTGTTTTTCGGCCCAAATGGGAATTCTGGAAACTTAATGTTAAGCTTTTAAAGGATGAGAAGTTTTCAAAAGGAGTTTCAATAATTCTGTCAGAGAGCCTTAAAAATAGTAATATGCCTATTTTTGCAATATGGGACGGTTTTAAGCAAGAAGTAAAAAACTTGGCAATTGAACGCTCTACAGCAATATCTTACGAAAACAAACAGGAACAGCGCGAACTCTATAAAACTCTTTCGTTATTCCATGAGATGGAAAGCATTAATTCCGGTTTTTACAACGACGACATCAATGTCACCAAAGCACAGCTTCAAAAATTCGAGGCAGAAAGATATCGGGGAGCTGTAATACGTTCTCGCACGAAAAAGTTTTTGCTTGGCGAGCAACCCACCAAACGATCCCTGGATGATGAGAGGCGATATGCCCTATCGAAAGAAATATTAGAAATAGATCAAGAAGGCATAACTATCAAGAAGCCAACCTTGATTGTTAAAGCATTTGAAAACTACTACGTAAGCATTTTTGGCAAGGCTATTCACACCGGCAATGCAAAGTATGTAGATAACTTGTTATCATTGATGCCTGCACTTAGTGAAGACAATAAAAATATCATAGAAGGCCCTATAACTTTAGATGAAGTCAAGGCCGGAATCGACTTTCTACAAAATGGCAAAACACCAGGACCCGATGGGCTTAGCGGAGAGTTTTACAAGAAATACCGAGACAAACTTAGTCAAGTGTTACTTAACGTTTTTCATGACTCCTACCAATGGAAGACGCTTTCTACATCCTTTTACGACTTCCATACTGTCATAATACCCAAGACGGAAGACGTAGAACAGAGGAAAAAATTTGAAAATTATAGGCCAATATCACTTTGCAATGTAGATTACAAGATCTTTGCTAAAATATTGAATGACAGACTCCAGCTAGCAATCGAAGACCTTATTGGTGAGCACCAAACATGTGGTATAAAAGGAAGAAATATTCAAACCAATATCCACGTTGCGCGCTCGGTTCTTGAGTGTGCCTCTGACAGTAACACACAAGTTGCTTTGACACAAATTGACTTGACAAAAGCCTTCGATCGTGTGAGCCACGCATTTTTGTTTGCACTCATACGCCACATCAACGTAGGGGAAACAGTGTCCGAAGGTATTAACTTATGTTATCATAATAGCAGTAGAAGATTGATTGTGAACAACATGCTTACCGATAAAATACACATAAAAGCTTCCGTTCGCCAAGGCTGTCCATTATCGCCTCTTCTCTTCACCATAGTGAGTGAGCACGAGACCAGCCAAACGATGCGGTCAACTCATGCCTTCTTCTTGTTTGCACAGATTGCGGTTTCCCTTCAGTTGACGCCCCACGAGTCCCTTCCCGGTCGCTGCTGCACGGCTTTGGAGTACGGTCACTCGAATGGCCGAGGGAATACGCGCCGGCATGTGAACAGTGCGACCAATCTGCCGGGGATACTTCTACGGAACTTCAACCCAATCTTTGATGGAATTTGGGTAGCGACACCGACAACGTCATCGCGTCTGACCGCGCCAGCCACGCCCCCTGTGAACGCTGATATATACTGCTCGAAGCAATTCATGGCCCCGAGTGAGCACGGGACCAGCCAAACGATGCGGTCAACTCATGCCTTCTTCTTGTTTGCATAGATTGCGGTTTCCCTTCAGTTGACATCTCACGAGTCCCTTCCCGGTCGCTCCTGCACGGCTTTGGAGTACGGTCACTCGAATGGCCGAGGGAATACGCGCCGGCATGTGAACCGTGCGACCAATCTGCGGGGACACTTCTACGGAACTTCAACCCAATCTTTGATGGAACTTGGGTAGCGACACCGACAACGTCATCGCCTCTGACCGCGCCAGCCACGCCCCCTGTGAACGCTGATATATACTGCTCGAAGCAATTCATGGCCCCGAGTGAGCACGGGACCAGCCAAATGATGCGGTCAACTCATGCCTTCTTCTTGTTCGCACAGGTTGGTCCAATTCCTTCGTTAAACGCTTGAAAAACAAGTAATGTGTGTTTACTGCTGTTCCCGTGCTCACAAGTGCTTTGTACAACTATTTGCGAATGTGTTGACGTAGTTGGCCTTCTTCTCATGGTTTCTGGAGACGTGGAGTCTAACCCCGGCCCGATGAGTGATGTACAGCTTAAGCAGTTTAACGAAATGCACCAAATGTTGAAAGTCCAAATGTGAGCGCTCGTTTAGAATTGACCAAGCTCAATCAGGAATCCTTGCCTCACTAAACGAAGTAAAACAAAACCAAGAAACCATTAAAGTGGATATAACTGATATAAAAGCTCGCCTAACTCATGTTAAAAATAAAACTACGGCTATCACTCAACTTCAGCAAGACGTTAACAGGGCACGAGGCTTCGCAGAGGTGATGCAGAAGGAAAACGAAGCACTGAGAGCGCGTTTGGACGACGCGGAAGATCGTTCACGCCGGGACAACCTAGTTTTCTTTGGAATGGCTGACAGACTAACCGAAACTTGGTCACAAACGGAGGAATCAATTTTAAATATTTTTCAGCGGTCGCTTAATCTTCAAGTTGCGAATGACGCGATTATCAGGGCCCATAGAATTGGAACATTCTGTCAGTCAAAGTGCCGCCCAGTCATTGTGAAGTTCTCATCTTACAAGATTAAAGACCAAATTTTGCAACGAAGGTTAATGCTTAAGGCTGACCGCATTTCTGTGAGCGAGGACTGCTCGATTGGAACGCGCCAAGCGCGAAAAAGGCTTATTGAATTCGCGAAAGAAAAAGGCGACACGTTTAAACTACGGCACAACAAAATGCATATTAATAACATATGCTACGCTTATGACACGGTGAATGACAACGTATATGAAGTCGGCCCCTCCGTATCTCCGATACCATCTACCACGCAAAATCTGGCTCCCAGCGGTGAATCGGCTCGGCAGCCGATATCGAGTTAACGGACCGCGAGGGGTAGAGTGCCTGCGTCAGCTTTCTCGGATGTATGGGTGATATACACAAATATTAGAAGCATCATTAAAAAACAAGATGACTTGCGCTCAATTATTGATTCAACTGATGCTCAGGTAATTGTTTTAACGGAAACTCGGTTAAACGGGAAGGTGCGTAATGATGAGATTTTTCGCGCGAATAAAAAGTGTATTATTTACAGGAACGACAGAGTGGATAAGAGCGGTGGTGGAGTGTTAATTGCAGTAGCAGCTTGCATGAGTTCTTCTTGAATAAACACGACCTGTAATTTAGAAATTCTTTGGGTATGCCTTGGTAACAACCATCAAAAGTGGATACTAGGGGTGTGCTATCGACCACCCTTCTACGCGAAATCATTTGTTAAAGCCTTGCATGATTCATTAAATGACATTAAGGTGCGTTATCCCAGTTCACCTATTTTCCTTTTGGGTAACTTTAATTATCCTTCTATTGTTTGGTCTGAACCTATAGTTGCAACGACTTTATCTTCTCAATGCAAAGACTTTGTCTCCCTGTGTCTAGATTTTAATTTAACTCAGCTAGTCACGAAACCCACGCGAGTGACCCCATTGATAGCAAATGTCTTGGATCTTGTTCTTACAACTCATCCTGATATTGTTTCCCCGATAATACACCTCGCAGGACTTAGTGATCATTACATATTGCACTTTGATGTTAAAGCTGCAGTGCCTAAGCCATCAACCCTCACAAAGCAAATTCGTAATTATGCTAAAGCTGACTTCATCAAAATTAATCATGACCTCGAAGCTTTCTTTGACGTGTTTTTAGCTGGTTTCTCGAGCTGGTCAGTAGGAGAAAATTGGCAACTTTACAAGACCAAAGTACACATGCTTATCAATCAGCATATTCCACTCAGAACAGCTTTTGAAAACTCACAGTCACCCTGGTTTACTAGGGCCCTAAAACGCGTCTCCAATAAGAAAAAGCGTTTATTTCGCGCTGCAAAATTCAGCACATGTGAACGTCGCTGGTCGAGCTATCGCACTGCTGCTGAAGTGTATAAAAAAGCAATTGAAGACGCCAAATTAGATTTTTTCACACGCAGCTTACCAGCAATGTTGAAAAATAACCCTAAACAATTTTGGAACATTATGAACAAAAAATCCCATTTTTCAATCACACTAATGTCTTCAAGTGGTGAAAGTATGCCTAGCGAAGTCTGCGCAAATGTATTTAATCGCGTTTTCATTGATTCTTTTTCAAGTGATAGACGCCTTGATACCCCACTGCTGGTTAAAGTAAAATTTAGTATCCTCAAGAATACTAAATTTTACTCATCCATAATATTAACTATGTTGTTCGAACAGTCAATCAAAGATGCCGTTCTTCCTCTTGGCCGGAAGATAGGGAAGGTGGTACCTATACTCAAAGCTGGGAACAAGCATTCTGCTCATAATTACCGCCCAATCTCAATAACCAGCATACCTTGCAAACTACTTGAGCATGTCATCTTCTCCCACATTGTCAACTTTCTAGAGTCTAACAATTTCTTCAGCCCTTCCCAGCATGAATTTCGAAAGACATTTTCATGTGAAACTCAGCTTCTCTCGTTCACCCATGACCTCCATTGCATTTTAGATCGAGGATCCCAGGCAGACTGCATTTTCCTAGACTTTGCAAAAGCGTTCGATAAAGTGTCTCATAAACTACTGATTTTGAAACTTTCCAAGCTTAACTTGGATCCTAATATACTTGCATGGATTCAATCTTTTCTGTCTGATCGCTCGCAGTTTGTTACTGTCAATAATAGTAACTCATCTCTTATATCTGTTACTTCCGGGGTTCCTCAGGGATCTGTTCTAGGGCCATTGCTATTTTTAATTTATATTAACGATCTCCCGGTTAACATCTCCTCGTCTATGTGTCTTTTTGCTGACGACTGTGTCCTTTATCGTGAAATAATAGATAATCATGACACCAGTGTTCTACAGTCCGACATTAACACTATCATCGAGTGGTGTGATTTATGGTCAGTGAGCCTTAACGCTAACAAATGTAAGTCTATGCGTGTATCTCGACAATCTTCTGACAATCCTAAGTATTTTCTTGATGAGGTCTATATGGAGCCGGTGTCGTCTTATAAATACCTCGGCGTGCATATAACATCTGACCTTTCATGGAGAAATCATATTCAGTATGTTTTTTTAACGCTAACCGCATGTTAGGTTATGTTAAACGAAATTTTTCATTAGCTCCAGTTGCACTAAAGTTGACTCTTTATAAAACATTAATTCGTCCAAGGTTGGAATATGCAGCCTCTGTCTGGATCCTGGACAATTCACCCTCATTACTGCACTGGAAGCGATTCAAAAGAGATCAGCTCGTTTCATCCTTTCTAACTACCACAACACGGCTAGCGTGACTGCCATGAAAGCTACTCTATCATTGCCGCCTTTAGCCTTGCGCCGTAGCATTTCTCGCCTTTCTTTATTCCATAAGATTTATTTTCACAATTCTATCCTGCGCGATAAATTAATATCCCGTCCTTTTTACGTTTCTTCTCGCAACGATCACAATCACAAGGTTGGTATTCGAATTTCTAACACAACAACATTTCATTCATCGTTCGTCCCTCATACATCACGAGAATGGAACCACCTTGCCGGGGCAATTGCCACCATCGCGCACTTCTGACATTTTCAAAACTGCAATTACTAATCTTTTATTTGTTGAGTGTGTTTAACTTATTTCTAGGCTTGTTTTCCTTTTCTGTATTTTTCTTTGCTCTCCCCCTCGGTAATGCCTCTGGCCTTGAGGGAAAAATAAATAAATAAATAAATATATTTGGAACCTCTGTGCCGGAGCATATTTGCAAGTCAGAGTATTCAAGGATTTTCACTTAATAATGCTGAGGTAAAGGTACTCGCTTATGCCGATGACGTTGCCGTCTTCTGTGCAGATAGGAGTGTGGAAGAGGCCATACATGTTACAGAACATTTCTGTAGTGTTACTGGAAAATCAATGAACACGGAAAAATGTAATGGATTTTGGTATGGTTCATGGGCTACCACGCCCCCATTTTTTACCGGTATTGCATGGAATCGTGGTCCGCTGAAATACCTAGAAGTTCCACTCTCACACATCAGGAGTAGCTCATCATACTGAACGTCAATGGAAACCTCGATCGTTGAGGAGGAAAGCTGAAGCATGGAAAGGACGTGACATGTCCATGTTCACCAGGGCAAGCGTGTGCAATGTGTTCCTATTGTCTAAGCTAATGTATGTACTTCAGGTGATGCATTGTGCGCGTAAAAACATTCAAAAATTTCATAGAATTTTTGCGACATTTATTTGGCGTTCGTCGTGGAAGCCTCTCAAAGGGAAAACCTCTTCCTTCCCCAGGAGGCAGGGGGACTAGGTCTGTGTCATCTATTTGTTCGGCGATTAGTATCCCGGCTTTTTTTCTTTAAGAATGCCGACCTTCCCTTCCTCAAAACCGTTCTTCAGTTACGACTGGCCACAAGTTTAAATTATTTAATTGTATCCAGTGATGATTCCTTTCAGGGAAGACCTTGGGGCTTCCTAAAAGATGTAGTGGACACGATTGAATTCTTGAAGACACGTTTCTCATTAGAATTTTTATTTAATGTAACACGCAAGAAACTATCAGCAGCGATAATCGAAAGCATTTTTCCTCTCCGGCTTTACCGAAGTTACTTTCCTGTCGATCCCCAAGATGATGTCCTTTACAGAGTAAAGAAGATGTCTGTTCTACCATCAACCAAGTCGTTCTTTTTCAAACTGAACACTTCGACCTTGCCCGTTAAAACTTGGCTTCATAGTAGAGGGATATTTGTGCCGTGGACGGTTAACTGTATGCTATGCAATAAGCCAGAAACCATAGAGCACTGCTTCATTTACTGTAATGACGCCTTTTTTTCTGGGATGTGCTTCAACGAACACTAAAGAAAGACCTCGACATCACTGATCAAACTATTCGTTTCCTTCCATTCTCAAAAGGGGAAGGTGTTCCTTACGACATATTTGTAAGTTTAGGCCTCCACAGTTTGTGGAGATGTAGAATGATAGATAGAAACGCGGAAACACCACGCACCACAAAATCTATTTTTGTGGAGAATATGACTCAGCTGCGCAGTGTTTACGTGGCACAGCCATCCCAGCCTGATTGGTTTCCACTGTTAGACGCCTGCATAGGTCTACCAGATTTTTGAAGATTTTGCTTGTTTGCCCATTGTCAACCAACAGTTATATATGTATATAGTACTGGGATACTAAGGACTTTGGATGCGTTCTGTGCGTCAATAGGTTTTGAAAGAATTGATATCAATTGTTAAGTTTTGTATAATAATCTAATCAAGACATCAGCGTGAAAGAGGCCTATTGTTGGCTGTGGATTGAATCCTCTCTGTAAATAGCATTTCATCTTTACCTGTATATTACTATGCTCGTTTGCCTGTTTGAATGCTTTTTGGCTGATGTGCTCTCTTGTTCTATAACTTCCATGTAATAAAGAAGAAAAAAAAAAGCGCGGCCGTGGCCTAATGGTTATCGCGCTCTCCTTCCACGCAGAAAGCCAGGGTTCGATTCCTGACCACGGGTACGCATTTTTGTTGACGC